>NC_065539.1:35122500-35397500 GCF_932294415.1 Quercus robur | reverse complement strand
ACAAACCCAATAAAAGTTACTCTCTTTAACTCCTAAACAAAACCCGTTACAAAAACCTATTTCTCAGTCTCTGTCTCTCCTTCAAACGCAAACACAAACTCAGCGTAACAAACATTGCAAGACCTATACACAAGATCCCAAAATGGAAAACCTAGACGCAGAGCTTTCTCTCTTCCCCTGTGACAGTAAGCGATTAAAACTAAATAGAGAAAATTGTTTTCTATCTTTTCACCGCCAGTTCAATTGAAGAAAGTGAAAGCAAATGCTAGCAAAAGCGATTCAACTAAGCCACAAACGCTTCGCCTCACAACCAACCTAACATCATACTGCTGGAACAGCTACAAGTAAAATCTTTTATATTAATTTTGGGTGTTTAATAGGATTTAGGTTCGGCTATTTTGTTTGGTTTTGATTTAAGAAATTGGTTCAGATTTTGTTTTGATTTAGAATTGGTTTTTACCAATACTCGAAACCCTAATATAGGTTCTCCCTCAATTTTGGTTCCTTTCAATATATCAAATTTTACTACAGGATTGAAATAGTAAAAGGGGGAAGGGCGAGCTGCTTATGTGGCTTGGGGATATGGGTTTTGGCATTAGAATCAACCCCACATTACAGCGTATTGAGTTTAAGTCTAAAAGCGTGACTTGCACATTAAGGCATCTAGGTTGGATTATAAACTGCCATGGGGTGGGATTGTGGAAACATTTGTGCTAATCGGAAATTTCAGCTTTTACTAAATGAAGCAGGCTTGATTTGATCACAGCAAGATAGAAAGGTGTTCAGTGTCTAAATGAACCTCTCTATCTCTCTCTTCTTTTTAAATAACTATATTCCAAATGACCATAAAATTGTATCAAAAGTATTTAGGATAATCTGATAGAAAACTTTCCATCCTTACTGAAAGTTATTTTGAATCTTAACTTTAATGTTAAGGGTTTCACTAAATTTTTTTAGATAAGCTTTTGCTTTGAGGAAAATTCTTCCTATTGCTAAGTGCTCTGCTTATAATCCTTTTGGAGATTACTTTATGGGGATATTTAGATTTGCTTAGAAATTTTGATTCATGGGAATTGTTTTTCTTAAGATGGTGCTGTCTTTGTTACAAAAAGAGGAAAGGAAGTTTATAAGAGGCCTAAACCTGGGATAAAGAAAAGGGTATTTCTTTTCCCATTGTTAGGAAGTTTGAATATGCAAAATATTGATAACCTAAATTTTTGTCAGTGACATTGTCATTTTTGTTGGTGTCATCCACCCAAAAGGTATAAGGTACAGTGATTGATAATCTAAAGTGCTTCTTACTTCCCAGAAATGCCATAATTTGAATTGTTTAAGAACTTTGTATGTCTGAAGCAATTTAGTAATTATCTTTATACATTTTTTTTTATCCTACTTAATTTCTGAAGATATTTTTTTCATCTATTCTTTGCTTGTTATTATCTGTTTCTTTCTAATGGTCAAGGTTTCAGTGACTCTACTTTGCACTATCAATGTTAAAGTTGTTCTCTATATTCAGGTATTGAAGATATTATTGTGGCTGCTGCTTCTAAAGATAGCATCCTAAGGCTGTGGAAGGTAAATAGAAGAAGCCAATATGTTGTAACTCAAACATACAAACATTCTCTATATTTGTTTTTGATGTTTATATGTTTTATTGGCTTGGTGAGCGTAGGGGAAAGTTTCCAAATTCTTATTAAACTTGCAAAATTATGAATACCCACACACCATTTTGATATATAATTCTTTCTCTCTCTCCCAATTCATTTATGTCAATCTCCCAGATTATTTTTGTACAAGGTTAGTGTCACGCCCCGAACCCAACTACAAAGCTAGGCGCGTGACAACCGCCGCACGCTTATAAAGTAAGCACCCTACAAGTGTGCAAGGTCTTCTTAGCAACTAAAATTTATCCTCAAAAATTAAAATCAAATAAATCCAAAATACCTCAACAATTTCTTTATGAATAAATCTCCAATAATTTAATAGGAACAAAATCCAAACCTCATGTACATAATGCCAATTGGCCAATAAATATAAAACTATTACAAGACCATCCAATCCCAAAATCACTAAGCTTCTTTTCCTGCTCACAACACAACATCAAAACTCCCAAAACTTGGTATTCTTCATGATCTGAAACTGGAATGGAAAAAGGGGGTGAGTTGACAACTCAATAAGTAACCTAAGTCCTAATAAATTCTATCAAGCAATAGATTTATAAAGTATAAGATGTAATATGTGTTTTCAAAAGTTATAATACACTATGTGTTTTCAAAATAACTGAAGAAGTTTCATAATCTTAAAATAATAAGTTGCACATAGGTTACATACTTTAATCTTACACATATATCATAGATAGTTTAGAAAATAGTCAGTTTTTCATATATCAAAAGCTATAACTTACAATAGGTTCCAAAAACACATAAGTAGTTTTAGTGACTCAAAATAGTTCAAATACTCAAACGTAATTCATATTCTTAACAATCTTATGACTATGGTCACACTATATCCCCGTGACTGGGCATCAAAGTACCAATGAATAACCCCCATTGGCTGGGTATCGGAATACCAATGAATAACCCCCATTGGTTTGGGTATCAGAATACCAATGAATAACCCCCATTGACCGGGTATCAGAATACTAATGAATAACCCATTGGTTTGGATATCAAAATATCAATGAATAACCCCCATTGACCGGGTATCAAAGTACCAATGAATAACCCCCATTGGTTTGGGTATCAGAATACCAATGAATAACCCCCATTGGTTTGGGTATCAAAATATCAATGAATAACCCCCATTGACCGGGTATCAGAGTACCAATGAATAACCCCCATTGGTTTGGGTATCAGAATCATTTCATAGTCAGATTGTTCATAATCATATATATCAAATCATAGTTTCTAACAAAAATATATCTTATTCAAATACGTATATATAATCATATATTCAATATTCAAATATATTTGTGATATTTCTATATTCTTTACTTAAAATCAATATAGCAAAAAAACAATTAAATAAAATACATCATATATTCAGTAGTCAGATATATTTGTGATAATTCTTTACTTAAAATCAATAATACAATGGAAATAAAATTATAACAACTGTAAACAATTTTTAGTAGTTAGAATTACGCAAAATAAAACCAATTAGGATAAGGTTACTTACTTCAAAAAGCCATATCGAAAGGAACTTCTCCCTTATGCTTCCTCTAAAAACTTAGATATCACCTAAACATTTTTTTCAAATATCATTTACTCAATAATCTAATATTTTTAAATAAAACTTATATGAATACCCGGCCAGAAGAGAAACTGCTAAAAATATCTAATAATTTTCAACTATTGTCTTAGTTAAAAAAAATCCACCGTATTATATATATATTTCCTCCACTTTCTGCCATTAATAGTACCAAGGGACAAAGCCTATAGGTACACACCATACGTGTAGCCATGTATGGTCAAAAGTACACCACCTAATCTTCTATACGTGCTCTTTTTTTTTTTTTTCTTTTTTTTTTTTTTCATTCACCCCTAGTTCTCTTTGAGATCAGGAAAAAGGTATTATATTCAATGTCATACAAAATCAAGCCTACACGATCACCATAACCTTTTGCTATTCGCCAAAACCCCAATCTCTAAACCTGTGCAGAACCGGACCCAAGAGCCTTCTTTTACACTTAACGCAACATAGGCACAGAGAAAAATAAATCAAATCCTTCTTTGTTTACATCGTTAATCTCATATATAAACAGTCTCACTATTGACCAAAATACTCATATAAAAGAATACTCTAATTCTAAATAAAGCTTAGATTTGATAAAAAGAGATTCTTAGGCTCTTACCTCAAAGGTGTAATCAATCCTTCTTTACTTCAGTCTTTTGGGTAGTCTCCTCTCTCAAAATATCTCTCCATATACGTTGATTTAATAAGCTTATATAGCTAGGGTTTCAACCTTATTTTCTAAAAAACTCCCTTATAATTATTAATTATAAAATTGTCCCCATAAACAAATTTACTTAAATAACCTTCCTTTTTTCTTTTTTTCTTTTTTTTTCGGGTATTACAGTTAGTATTATGTAGAAGCAACAAGTTGATTCATGTAAATCAAATAATTTTACTCACTGATTGCTATGTAAGTTTCATAGTTTTGGGTTGCAGAATTCATAATTTTGAAAATTGAATACAATTGCAATTCACCCTATTTGTTTTGGTTATTTGTTGTGTTATAAGAACATAATACGTTCGCTATGGTGATTTAAAAGCTTTCCCTTGCTTTCAAGAGGTGCCAAATCAAATAAATATAAGACATGTTGATGAGTAACAGTTGCACAATACCTCTCTTTGTATCTTCCTAAGAAACGTTGTCCATTCGATTTACCCCGTCTTTGTTTGTTTGTTTCTTTGCTTTGTTTTTTGAAGAGATTTTCTTCCCTTCGTAAAATTGGATTTTTTTTTTTTAGGTTTATTTGTTGGCTACCGTTAGTGCTACTTTTGTTAGGTTTTTTCTTTTGTTTATCTTAATGATACATTTTTCTGTGATTTTTGTTTCTCCATAAACCCGAGTGATTCTGTTTGAAAAAACCTGAAAGATTTGTTTAGTTTGTTTAAATTGTAAATTTTAACAGTACATTGTTCTTTGTACAAAGTTGATTGCTTTCTAGGTTTTGTGGATATTTTATTTACTCTTTACCAAACAAATGTACCCTAGTCTTTTTTAATTTAGTTGTATAGGTTGGCTGGAGGCGATTTCAATAGAAGATTTATTCATAAAAATCTCCCTCTAATAGGAGTACAATACTTTTCTTATGTAAGAGTTAAAATTTAATTCTAATTGATATAAGAAACTCAGTTTATTTAATAACAAAAATAACCTTGAATTATAATAAAAATAATAATATATCTTATCAAATACTAGGGCCTAAAACTTGAAGAAATTCTAACAGAGAGAATCTAACAGTGTTTAGCAAGATTGAAGAACAACAAACAATTGCAAAGAGAGAGAGAGAGAGAGAGAGAGATTAAAGAGAAATTGTATTTTGATCTTGCTTAATTACATTCTGGTGCTAGATACAGTATTTATACAAGTAAATCTCCCAAACTGAATAAAAAGAACCCCTAGAAGTACGAATTAGATCCATAAAAGGTGGAGTTGGTTGATCACAACTTCCTAATCGAAAAGCCTACCAATCAAGGGAGTTAATACTGTACTGGAGGTTGTTTCGGTTTAGTCATAGAAGCAATATATTTCGGTATTAGTTAATACCGGTGTACCATTTTGGAATTACAACAAAATTATATTTATATTTATTAACGTTTAAAATAAATAAATTTAGTATACTTTTAATAATTTTTTTACTAGTATATTTTTTTCAAATGAAAGAATCAAGAAACAATAAATATATCTCCGGTTTTCTTATCTTTTCACTCATTAGTACTGCTTCCTTTTTTACTTTTTCCTCTCCACACGTTTCTCTCCCTCACAGTCACTGATTTTTACATCTTTCAATAAAAAAATGATTGATATACTCTTTTACACTTTCTTCTTCACTTTCAAATTTCAAACTATTTGAGCTCTCTCTTCTTAGTTTTGTCTTTTGAGCTTTCAGTTTTGTCTCATCTCTCTCAGTTTTATAGTTTTGATTCTGAGTTCATTTTGTTGCTTGTGTCGCCGTCCATCACCACTCAAGATTCAGTGAGAGGCCGTTGGCTTTAGTGAAAAAAGAGACAATGAGTGCATAAGGGATAAATCCATTTTTGTGTTATATGTCAGTACCGGACTGGTAGCCAGCCAAAATTTGGTAACTTTCCTGGTATAGCTGAAACAACTCCAGTATTGTCGGTATTTATTCCGGAACGAAATTGATGCGTTTCTATACCGGCCAAGCTACTGGTGCGGAAAATGTTGGCAGTACCAACTAGTACGATATGGAATTCACTCCTTTGCTGCCAATACCAACTGACTATTGAACCTTCAATATGACACCGTTTGAGCAATACCAATACATTAGCTATTTGCTTTAATGAAACGATGCGTTTGACTGCCTTTGGTCTTCAAACTTAATGAAACAGAGTGTTTAGCTTTATCATCTTCAACATCCCCCCTCAAATGAAAAGGGGAAGAAATCACCATGAGTTTGCGTTGCTGAGCTTGAAATAAAGGGGCAGTCAAGGGCTTGATGAAGACATCAGCCAAGTTATCCTTGCCAGAGACAAAACGAAAACACATATCCTTTCGAAGAAACTTTTCACGGACATAGTGATAATCCACTTCAATACGTTTGGTGTGCAAATGAAAAACTGGATTTGTAGAGAGTGCAATAGCAGACACGTTATCACACCATAGCACAGGAACATGATAAAGGAATAATCGAAGTTCTTTAAAAAGAATACGAAGCCAAGCTAATTCAGTAGTAGTGGTGGCCAATGTTATATATTCAGCCTCAATAGAGGAATGGGAAATAGTAGACTGTTTCTTTGAGGACCATGATACAGGATTGGACCCAAGGAAAACTATGAACCCAGTGGTAGAACAACGATTAGTGGGGTCACCTGCCCAATCTGTATTAGCAAAGGCTGATAAAGTCAAGGGACCTGGTGAGAAGTGAATGCCATGATTCAAAGTACCCTTTACATAATGCAAAACACGTTTGGCAGCTTCAAAGTGAGTGGTAGTGGGATGATGCATAAATTGACATAGCTGGTGAAGAACTGTTGCCCATGATAATTATGTCATCAACATATAAGAGAAGATATATGATCGTAATTGGAGCTTGGAAAATGAAGATAGAGCTGTCTACAAAGGAAGCAATGAACCCCATATATATGAAGAAGATTAAAGCTAAACCTATCAAACCAAGCTCGAAGGGCTTATTTGAGACCATAGAGGGACTTCTTCAATTTACACACATAGTCAGGATGTTGAGAATCTACATATCATAGGGGTTGGTGCATATAGACCTCTTCTTTCAAGATACCATGTAAAAAGACATTAGAGACATCAAATTGTCTCAAAGGCTAGTTGAAGCTAACTGCAATGGCCAGAACTAACCTCATTGTAGCAGGCTTAATCACAAAACTAAAGGTCTCTGTGTAATCCAATCCAGCCTGCCGATGAAACCCTTTAGCCACCAATCTTGCCTTATACCTGGCTATAGAACCATCACAGAGACCATTTTTACCTACCGTTTGGTTGGGTGAAATTTGAGCTTAAACACCCACTTGAAACCAACCAAATTTACATTAGGAGGAGGGGGAACTAGTGACCAAGTTTCTTGCTTTTGAAGAGCTTGAAATTTAGCATCCATAGCATCACACCACTTAGGAAATTGAGAGGTAATTTTGTAAGTGGGAGGTTCTATGTAAGAGTAGTCAATAACAACTTTGTAGCGCAGTTTTGGTTTGGTAATACTATTAGGTTCTAAGACTTTAGGAACTAAATGTATTAGAACTTCATTATGTATTATGTTGGCAAACCATGATCAAAACATAGAGTCTAGGTTTAGGCTTGCTCAAAGTGTGTTTATGTGTAAAGTTGGAATCGAGTGATTGTAGGATTTATTGGTCCAAATCTACAAGGCTCGATCAATCAAAAATTAGGCTCAACCGATCGAACCTCATGCAGATTAATTTTCTGCAGAATTTTCCAACTCAGCCCAAGCCCGGTTTGACGTGTAGGATTTTATGTTTTACTCCAAGTATAAAAGGAAAAACCCTAGCTACGTTTTAGAAGCCTTTGATGTTCTGTGTGTTGAATCTCTTGTGAGATCTAGTGGTGTTTACCTTCATACACACTTAGGGTTATCAAGATCAAGATTATGTCAAGAACTTGGTGATCGCTTTAGTTGCTACATAAAGAACTTAAAGAAGATCTGAAACCTTTGAGTGGAGTCTCAAAGTCACAAGTGAGAGTACTTAAGGTTGTAATGGATCAAGGAAAGAAGTAGTCCGTAGACTCGGAGTTGTCACGTGGTCGTGGTAGTAAGTTTTCTACTCGAGGTAGCAATAGGATGTTAGTGGTCTAAGTCTTATTGTACAAACTTCAATTTTTTCATAATAGATCTATTTTACCTTGAGAATAGTTAGGTTAAATCCTCCCTAGGTTTTTTACCGATTTAGTTTTACTGGGTTATCGTATCATGTGTTCTTTATATTTCCGCATTATTGTCATGATATGATTTTATTGTGTTAACCTAGATCTGAATTGTTAGGACATATGTGTTTCACATGTTAAGAACATATGTCTTGATTTTATGTAATTGGCTTATCCTTTGACAAAACGCACTTTACTTGTATTTGGGTAGATTTAGGATGTCTTAAATACTTCAAGAAACCTTGTTTCAAGATCACGTATTGAAGCTTTCAAGTCTGTTCAAGAAAACAAGTTCAGAGTGCAAAATCATTAAAGCTTGACAGCTGCATCTATCGAGCTTAAGGAAGCTGTTCTTCAATCGATGTGCTCAACACCTTCTCGACACCTGCTATCTGTCGAGGTTTAAGATTTTCAGAATTTCAATATGAATTTCTTGGGATCCGTGAATATGTCTTTGGGCCTTCTTTTCTTCTAAACCTAGACATATAAAAGGATCAGTTGAAGGGCCGTCAAAGTGTTCACAAGTTGCACAAGCTTTGAGCAAACTCTGTTCAAGCAAATTGTGATCAGAGACGAAGTTCTTGCCCTAGTTCATCTCTTTCTCTTTGAAGAAGTTGCTATGTATGTGTACTATAGGGTTTTGTGACCAAGCATCTTCTTGATCTTCATCGTTTGGATGAACTGAAGAACTTTGCAACCAACAACCTTCTTAGTTGGTAATTGAAGTCGCGTACTAGGATCTGCACAATTAGTTAGTCACGTACTGGGAGTCGTGCTTCAGAAAAGGGAACTGTCACTACAGAACAAATCCAATTGGGTATTGGGGTAAGGGTTCAACTGTAGGTTGGTAAGGTACTTGGATTCCTTTACTTGTAACTGCTTGTTGTGATAATAGTGGAGTTTCGGGAGTGGTGACCTGAAAATCACCTGGTGGGGTTTTTGCCGTTAGGTTTTCCCCATTTGTAAACAAATCACCGTGTTATTTATTTTCCGCTGCATATTTAGTTTATTGGTGATTTGTTTGTACTACCACACATTTGCATGATAAATTGATTAATTAATAACTTGGCTAATTAATTAATTAATTTCTATCACAAGGGATCATTCAGTTTGTGGCCTATCATGAATAATTTATCTAAGTAATCACTTGGCTAAATAACTAGGTTAAACAATTTGTGTTTTAAGGGGTCTAAAAACGTACAAATACCACTTTAGATCTAGTTTGTATAGGATGCTGATTTTGGATAGTGTTGATGGATGAGGAAATAGGAATAAGGTCAAGAGTAGAGGTAGATGTAGGTACTGCAAAGTTGGGGACTGTAGAATCTATTACTATAGAATCTGGTATTGCAGAATTTGTTACTGCAAAATCTGGTACAGCAAAAGTGGGATTGTCATGTGGATGAGAGTTAGGAAAAAGAACAATGGGAAGCTCGGTAATGGTAGGAAGAGAAGTGAGATCAGGTTGGGTAGAGGTAGTGGGAGGAGTATAAGATCCTAAAAGAGAAGGTTGATTAGTGGAATGGAGGTAAAGGAGATTAGACAACCACAAAGGGCCAGAAACTAAAAATGAGAATGAAGATGGAGACACAAAATTGGAGGAAGGAATGGTGGAAAAGGGGAATTTGGACTCATTAAAGAGCATATGTCTAGAAGTGTATAGGTGGTTAGTAACAAGGTCAAGACAATGATAACCTTTAGACTATGGAATAACCCAGAAAAAGGCATTCTTTAGATCCAGGTTCTGAGAATTATAGGACCTGAGATAAGGATAACAAGCACAACCAAATACCTTGAGTTGAAATAAATCAGGTTGAGAGTAATACAATTTTTGCCAAGGAGAATGAAAACTCAAGACAAAAGTGGGAAGTAAATTGATTAAGGAGACTGCTATTTGAACAGCATAAGACCAATAGGCAATTGAAATGGGAGCTTGAGACAAAAATATGATTGTAGTCTCAATAAGATGCTTGTGCTTCCTTTCAACTAAGCCATTTTGTTGAGGAGTGTATGGGCATGAAATTTATGTATGATTCCATTTTGAGATAGGGAAGACTTAAAATGTTAGATGTGTATTTGCTACCTCCATTAGACTTGAAGATCTTAATCTTGATAGAAAACTAATTTTCAATCAAATTTTTGAAATGGACAAACTTATCAAAGACCTCAGATTTACTTTGAAGCAAATAAAGCCAAGTGAATCTAGTAAAATGATCAATGAAAAGAACATAGTATTTAAAGCCATTCACAGATGTAATTAGGATTGGTACACTTATTTGATACCAATTTGAATTTTGGAAAAAAAACATGAAGAACTTGATCATGTGGATGTCCAAGTCTCATGTGCTAAAGAGTTTTATTGAAAGTAGAAGACAAAGCAACACTGTTGCAAAGTTTTGAAGCAAGTGAAAGCTTTAAAGCTTTGTGAGGATAGATGGGATAGACACCATCTTTACTCTTGCTCTAGTAGAGAACATTCCCCATGGCCAAAGCTTGAATAGAGAGTATGATTTCATCAAAATAACACCAACAATTATTATCATGACAAATTTTAAGCATAGATGCAAAATTAGAAGTAATGGAAGGAACCCTAAGGACATTTTTAAGGTGAAGAGCAGAATAAGATGAAGGAATAGTTGAATTACCAACATAAGTGATAGATAAATTTTGTCCATTTCCAAATGTGAGATGATCTTGACCATTATAGGGCTTAGGAAAGTTGAGATGATTAAGGCTTGAGGTCACATGGTCTGTGGCTGCACTGTCAGCAAGTCAGGGCTGTTCTTAAGCAAGATATGCATTAGAGGCAGTAGCCATAGCAGCAAGCTTGGTAGGTGGATGCTTTCCTTGATAAGCATAGTCCATCCTATGATAGCAATCTATTGCCAAATGTCTAACATTACCATAGAGTTTGGCAAGTAGCCCTCACTGATTTTGCACTAGAAAATTAATTATGTGAGAATTGGTTGAATTGATTCTGTGGAGTGTTGGAAATTCCTCCTCCTCGACCTTATCTATTGTTGTAGTTACCTCTGCCCCTTCCTCTATTGTTGTAAGACTAATTGTAGGAATGATTATAGCCACTATTGCTGTTTAGCCTTAAGTTTGAAGCAGCTGCCATAGCGAAGATAGGATCTTTAACTTCCTATCCTTCATTCAAGGACTCTTCTTCTACATTGAGCGTTGTAGCAAGCCTATCAAAGTTAAGTTGAGTGCTTCTAGTCCTTATAGCAGACTTGAAGGCGTTATAGTCCTTAGGTAGCCCCTTGATTGCTATATGAAGCAATTCTTCATCATCAACAATTACACCAACAATCAAAAGTTTGTCCCTAGCCACTTTAATTTTCTGCAGGTAAACATCCACATAATCAATGCCTTTCTTGATATTATGCAACTCTCCTTTAAGATTCGTCACATGAGACCTAGAAATAGATGAAAACCTATTCTCTAGAACCTTCCACACCTCCATTGCAGTGGTACATCAAACTGTTAAAGCCAGAATAGAAGGGGAAAGTGTAGAACTCATAAAGGTGAGCAAAGCCTTTTCTTTTGATCTCCAATTCACATAATATAGATTCAAAATAGTTGTGAATGAACCAGAAAGATCCTTAAGGAACTTTTCTGGAATTAATTGAGGTTCTCTAAGAGCTTAAACATCGAGTAGGTTTCTAAGACCATAGTGATCTAGTGCTTCCACACAATGTAGTTTATGTTGTCTAGCTTAACAGTCATTATGTTAGCCATGTTTGATAACAGTAGTAGAGGTTGATTGATTACACTTACAGTGGAACTTAAAGGAGCTGTAAAGGAAGAAGCCATAGTTGAGCCTGATGTTACCATGGTTGAATAATTCATAGAGAACGATTGCTCTGATACCATGAAGAAATTATAATAGAGAGAATCTAACAGTGTTTAGCAAGATTGAAGAACTACAAACAATTGCAGAGAGAGAAGAAAAGAGAGAGAGAGAGAGAGAGAGTTATCAACAAGAAATTGTATTTTTTATCTTGCTTAATTACATTTTGGTGCTAGATACAGTATTTATATAAGTAAATCTCACTAACTGAATAAAAAAAAAAAAAAAAAAAAAAAAAAAAAAAAAAAAAAAAAAAAACCCTAGAAGTACGAATTAGATCAATGAAAGGTAGAGTTGGTTGATCATAGCTTCCTAACTAAAAAGCCCGCCAATGCCAATTGATTCTGTAACCTTCAATACGACACCATTTGAGCAATACCAATACATTAGCTATTTGCTTTAATGAAACTATAGGGGACTTGGGCTAGATGATCGATACAGGCCCACCAAATTTAAGCCCAAATACGCAAGCCAAAACTAGCTAGGGGGATGGGAGCTGAACCGAATCTTGTGGGGATGGGCCCAGCTCAACAATAAGTGTATTAGGATTTAGAGAGCAATGTTCGGTGAACTCGTTAAGTGTTTGGTCACATCTCGGCCCACTACTAACCTTCAAGACAGTACGAAATTAACAAGGAAGTAGAGAAGTTTAGATGGTAGGAGGTTGGAAAGGGAGTGTAGAAGGGAACAGTAGCGCATGATGGAAGGATATCAAACTGAACAAGATTCAGATGAGGGCTTTTCGCAAGGGGAACTAATCGTGTCTTATATCCCCAAGTGATCTCATCAAAGCGATCAAGAGTTAAAGCTAGAGAATTTACGAAAGCAAGTTAAGGACCTGGGGATTGAGCTGAAAGGCCGATGCCACAGGAGGGACCAATATGATTCATCTGACGACCCCGATTACACAAGAGGAGAATCATCTTGTGGTGGCGGTTCATGTCAGTCAAGGGACAGATCTCATGAAACCATGGGGCATTGGCATGAATCCCCCCATCATGATAGGCACATGCGTCATAATGCCGTGTTGGACGCCATGAGCTAGGGCATTGTGGAGAGCTGTCTGATCACCATTTTTCGCTGAAATTGAGCGTACATAAATGCTGAGGCAGTTCACCCGTCCTCTCTTTACCATTTATGATGGAAAAACCGATTTGGTGGAACATGTAAGTCACTATATTAAGATGATGTCACTTTATTCTCAGAACGATGGTTTGATGTGCAATTTTGGGGAGTTGATGCAAATGTTTAGGGCAAGATTCATAACATGTAGCAAAGTTCCTCAACTGTTCAACGCATTGTTATCCATGAGGAGGAGTGGGGTTCCCTCCGATCTTACGTGAATAGGTACTGGAGTTATATAATGAGATAGGAGGATGAAATGAGCAAGTAGCCACCAATACCTTCCGACTTAGGCTCCCCAGGAGTCGAAACTGAAGGACACTCTAACTATGCATCCCCAGAGGACACACATCAACTTATGAGAAAGATTGAAGAGTATAAGAGATTAGAAGATGCCCGGCTACAGGGCATAGGCAAAGCCCCAGCCTCTTCATAATATAACAAAGATTATCATCTCGAAAGGTTTTAGCCAAGAATTAGGAGGGAGCTAAGAGTCTCGAGTAAGGGGTTGACACAACGAGCTGAAGGAGTTAATGTGATGTTTAAGATGCCTGTCTATAAGATCCTTGAGCGCATTAAGAATGAACCTTACTTTCGATGGCCGGGGAAGATAGATGGGGACCCAGCTAGAAGGAATTAGAGTTTGTATTGTACTTACCACAGGGAGAAGGTATTAGAGTTTGTATTGTACTTACTATCGAGCAGTGTCACGTGTTGAGGACCACTTGGAGCAGCTTGTAAAAGCGGGGCATTTGAAGGAATTTCTGGTCGGCTAAGAATGGGTAAGCATATGCCAAGGATCAGGAAACCGAAGTAACAATGCACTTCCCCATCCCTTGGGAATTATTGAGGTTATTCATGCAACATCCATGGGAGTAAGTTTGAGCTATCGGAGGGGCAAATTGAGTGTAGTGACCCTGCCTAAAGCAGATGCTACAAATTGACCTAAGAAGAGGCCCAGGAGGATTTCGATCCCAATCACTTTTGCTAAAGCAAATTTGGAAAGAATGTCCCAGCCACATGATGATGCCTTGGTGGTGACTTCTCGAATTGGCAAATTCTTGATAAAGAGAGTCATGGTAGATCAAGGGGCTGGGGTTGAAGCCCAAGGATTTGAGTAAATATGACACACTACTCGTAGGGTTTGACGGGAAGGTTGTAATGCTCGAGGGGCAGATAAAGCTCCTTGTGGTGACTAAAGGAAAAGAAGTTAAAGTAAATTTTCTTGTGGTTAATGCCTTTTCACAGTATATAGCAATTTTGGGACGGCCTTGGATTTATGCTATGGGGGTAGTACCATCTACATTACATTAGAAAATCAAATTTCCTACTGTAGATGGGGTCACAGTAGTTCAGGCCGATAAAAAAGTAGCAAGGTAGTGCTTGGTGGCAGCAATAAACCATTAGATTAAGCAGAAGGAATAAGTTAACTACGAGTAGTTATAGCAATTACAGGTTATCGAGGGTTTGATAGGGGTAGATAGTGCGGAAGAATTGGTTCAAGTACGAATTATACCGTACGCCGACAAGTATTTTCGGATAGGAAAGAGATTGCCAATAAAAGATCGGGTGGAGATTCTTTTGTCATTAGTACAAAATTTGGACGTGTTTGCATGGAACCCATATGAGGTTCTTAGAGTTGACCCGGCTTTTATTATGCACAAGTTAAACATAGACCCTCTGGTCCTACCAAAGAAGTAGAGACCGAGGAGGTCGTCGAAGCCTCACATGGAGGTAGTGAAGGAGGAAATGGAGAAATTAAAACAGGCGGGGGGGCATTAATGAAGTGTTTTTCCCTGAATGGTTAGCTAATATGGTGGTGGTGAAGAAGACGAATGGGAAATGGAGAGTTTGCGTTGACTTTACTGACCTAAATCGAGCATGTTTGAAGGACCCGTTCCCTATAGAGAAGATAGATTAGTTGATGGATGCTACGGTCGGACACTAGAGAATGAGCTTTTTAGATGCCTTTCAAGGTTATTATCAGATCGCTTTAGCACTTAAGGATCAGGAGAAAACTTCTTTTATTACGCCCGAGGGAAATTACCATTACATAGTGATGTCTTTTGGGCTAAAGAATGCTAGGGCGACGTATTAACGAATGGTTACTCGGATGTTCAAGGATTAGATCAGGAAATTGTAAAAGTTTACATTGATGACATGGTAGTGAAGAGCAGGAAGAGTGAAGGGCATGTGTGTGACCTGGTTGAGGTCTTTGAGATACTGAGGTAGCACAAGTTACGCCTTAATGAAGACAAATGTGCCTTCGGAGTGGGATCAGGCAAGTTCTTGGGTTATATGGTAACCACACGGGGCATAGATGTTAACCCTGACCAGATCACAGTGATTCAATAGCTACACCCACCTGGCACTCCTAAAGAAGTGTAAAGACTTACTAGGATGATCTCTGCCTTAAATAGGTTTGTCTCAAGATTGGTAGATAGGTGTAGACCATTCTATTAATTGTTGAAGAAATGGAAGTGTTTTCAATGGACGGAGGAATGTGACATGGCATTTAGAGACTTAAAATCGTATTTAGCAAGTCCACCTGTTTTATCCCGACTCAAGCCCGAAGAAGATTTATATATGTACTTGGCAATATCCAACCATGCTGTTAGTTTGGTGTTACTCAGACAACAAGAGGGGGATCCAGAGATCGGAATATTATCTCAGTAAAACGTTGACCGATGCAGAGACTCGGTATTTGCCTTTAGAGGAAATGGCACTAGCAATGGTGCATGCTATGAGGAAAATGTCGCATTATTTCCAAGCATGTCTGGTATGGGTACTGATCGACTACCCTTTGCAATATCTTTTGAGGAGGTTGGATTTTACTGAGAGGATAGCTAAATGGGGAATGAGGCTAGGAACATTTGATATACGGTACAAGCCAAGGAATTCCATTAAGGGTCAAGTGTTGGCAGACTCTGTGGCTGAATTAACTCCCGCACCAGGAGCCTTTGTTGGAATATGACAAGTCAGGGTTAAACAATGGCAAGTGTATGTGGATGGTGCATCTAACACGAGGGGGTTGGGAGTCAAGATTCTAATGGTGTCTCCTGAGGGACTAAGGTTGGAAAAGTCACTCAGATTGGGTTTTTGCACATTGAATAATGAAGCTGAATATGAAGCCCTCATTGCTGGACTCCAAGTAGTGCAAAGGCTCAATGCTGAGGAAGTAGAGATGTTCTCAGATTCAAGATTGGTGGTGAGTCAAATAGAGGGGAGCTTTGAGGCAAAGGACTACCGCATGTTGCAATATTTAAAGTTGTTCGGATCCCTATGAGCGAACTTCCAAAAAGTCAGCTTGGTTAAATTGTGGAGAAGTCAGAATAGTTATGCCGATTCATTGGCCACTTTGGCTTCGTCTTCAGATGAATGCATTCCCCGAATGATCTTTGTGGAGCTATTAGAGCAACGGGCGGTTGTAGTGGCTGCTTTAGTAGTAGAGCCTAGTTGGTTGGATCCTTATATTGCTTTTTTATCTGATGGGTGTTTGCCAACTGATGTAAAAGAGGCAGAGAAGGTGATGAGAATGTCAGCTCGTTTTTGGTTATTCGAGGATAAAAAGTTGTATCGGGATTCATTTGGAGGTCCATATTTATTATGTCTCCACCCAAGCAAGATCGTCGAGCTGCTAGCTGAGTTGCATGAAGGGATATGTGGAGGGCACTCGGGGGGAAGATCGCTAGCCCATCGAGCCATGACTCAAGGATTTTGGTGGCCAAATATGCAACGAGAAACGGTTGACTACATAAAAAAGTTTGATCAATGCCAAAAACATGTTCCAATCATGCATCAACTAGGTGGAAATTTGAATCTAATCATTAGCCCTTGGCCTTTCACTTAATGGGGGCTAGATATAATTGGATCATTCCCTCATGCGCCGGGGAACAGGACATATGTATTGGTTGCGACTGATTATTTTACCAAATGGGTAGAAGCGGAAGCCTTGTCAAACATCAAGGATGTAGATGTGAAAAAATTCATATAGAAAGATATCATTACGAGGTTCGAGGTTCCGAGGGTGCTAATATCGGATAATGGGCTTCAGTTTGACAATAAGGCCTTTCAGGAGTATTGTAGTAGTCTTGGGATAACCAATATATACTCATCACTGGAGTACCCTCAGAGTAATGGGCAGGCGGAGGCAACGAACAAGACAATTGTTAACGGTTTGAAGAAGAGATTGGAAGGGGTGAAAGGAAATTGGGTTGAGGAGTTGCCAAACGTCTTATGGGCCTACCGAACAACACCTAGAAGATCAACGGGTGAAACCCCTTTCTCCTTAACATACGGAGTAGAGGCAGTCATACCAATTGAGGTCGGCTTGTCAAGCATAAGGGTAGCTGATTTTGCACAAAGTAATAATGACATGCAAATGGTTGGGAATTTAGATGCCTTGGAAGAAAGACGAGATATGGTATCCGTTCGGCTTGCGGATTATCAGCAAAAGTTGGCAGAGGGGTATAACAGGAAGGTGAGGCCTCGGGAGTTTGTGGCTGGAGACCTTGTTTTGTGGAAAGCAGTAGGAAGTATGAAGGATCAAAGTGCAAGTAAGTTGGCTCTGAATTGGGCAAGACCCTGCTGAGTGACAGCAACGATCGAAGTAGGAGCTTATTACTTGGAAGATATGGAAGAAAGACCTTTACCCCGACCATGGAACATTTGTAAGTTAAAAAAGTATTATCCATGAATGTAGTGTGAAATGTGAAAGATATGTCTAAGGTTGTAGATAAACTTGAACAACGAGTGTGGAAGGAATTCAGTTATTTTGCGTTGAGTTATTTATAAGCATTAATAAATTTCTCTAAGGATAGAAACCTGGCCTCGGCCTGACTTCGGTCACCGACCAGGTGGAAACCTTAGCAGGCTTTTCTAAGGATAGAAACCTGGCCTCGGTCTAACTCTGGTCACCAACCAGGTGGAAATCTTAACAAATTTTTGTAAGGTCAGAAACGTGGCCTCAGCCTGACTCTAGTCACCGACTAGGGGGAAACCTTAACAAATTTCTTCAAGGATAGAGACTTGGTCATGGCTCGTCTCTAGTCACCGACCAGGTGGAAACTTCAATAAACTCCCCTATGGAGAGGAACTTGTTCTTAACATAAACCTATTCACTGATTAGTCTAATAAGCAGATTGTAACGGTTCTTTCTTAAGAAATGGGGGTTATCTTAATAGAAAGGCCTTAGTTGTGTTAATTAAATATCGAATCCTTTGGTCCAAAAGTGCGTAGTTGTAAAGTTGTAATTTACAACTATGTGTTTTGTTGGCTTTAATTCCGTTCCTAATTTGATTGTAATTTTATTCAATCTTTTGTACCCTGTATTTATTGTGGGATTTAATTGTAAGGGTTGTGTGATAGAGAGAGAGAGAATGTAAAAACTCAAGCAATTGAAGACAAAAGAGTTTTCGTGGGTAGCTCTTGACTAAGCATCCCGCGAAATTATGCATGTGTCCTGCATAAGACTGGAATACGAAGAGTCAGGACAGATGGAGACAACTGTGTTTCATGAGTAGCTCATGGGTAAGCCTTCCCGCGAGACACCCGCGAAACATTTTGTTTTACCAGACGGTGCTATCTGATACACACTTTCTGTACCCACATTATATATACCCACATTACCCACAAAAGTTGAGGAGTTCTTCAAAGAGAAAACCCTAGCCTCAAACCTTGAGAGTTAGAGATTGTTATACCCACATTTCTCTACACAATTGCTTATGGATTTTCCTCAACTCCTACCTCGCCATTTCCATACCATTGAGAGGTTGATAGCCCAAACACTTACCACACCCTTTCAGAGTGTTCGATGAAGTTTTGGTGCTGCCAGGAAGCATTGGAAGAAGTCAAGGATGGCAGATGCAACATGAAGCTTGTTGCGGGATCCGGAAAGCTAGACAAGACACGGTTCTGAGAAGCCTTGTTGGAGTAGGAGCTTGGAGGGCTTAGGTACATTGGGTAGATTAGGTTTGGAAGGTCTCTTGCTAACTCATATATCCCAACTGATTGTCTAGTGGATCGATTACCGCTTGGAGGGCAGTGAAGAGGTTTTTCACCGAGTTTTTCGGTTTCTTCTTCAATAACACATCGGCATGTTATCTTGTGTTTGCATTCTTCTTCCCTACTCTTTTACCTTTCATTTTATTACTGTGTTATAATGAATCAATCAAGCCATAACTTTGATTTGAGGGTCTAAATAGCTCTTGCGTTTTCACACATTTTCGAGCATTCAATTGGTATCAGAGCGGGTACACTTGCTGTGGTTTAATTACCTGAGTGTGGTCCTTGACCCTTTGTGATGGACCGGTCACAATCTCTCAATGCCCCACCATTCTTTGATGGGGGCACTTATGCCTTTTGGAAGGTCTAAATAAGGGCTTTCTTGTGTGCTATAGATGAGTCCGTATGGGATTCCGTTGAGAATGAGTATGTTAAACCCACAACAACCAAGTCCGAATAGGACAAGGTAGCTCTTGCATTAGCTAATGCAAATAGTAAGGCGATTAATGCTATATTCTGTGGTGTATCCCCTGATGAGTTTCATAAGATATCGCACGTGGAGACAGCCAAGGAAGCTTAGATGATCCTTGAGACTACCTATGAGGGTACCAAGAAAGTCAAGGACACGAAGCTCTAAATGCTTACCACCAGATTTGAAGAGCTTAAGATGGGAGATGATGAGGCTTTCGATTCTTTCTATGGAAAGCTCAATGAAATTGTAATTGCTAAGCTCAATCTCGGAGAGAAGATTGAAGATTCTAAGGTGGTGAGAAAGATTTTGAGGTCTTTACCGGAGAGTTTCCGAGCAAAAGTCACAGCTATAGAAGAGAGTAAAGACTTGGATGAGATCAAAATCCAAGAGCTAATTGGATCTCTCCAAACATATGAATTGGGACTGCCTTCTCATAAATCGAGCAAATCTTTTGCTCTTAAAACCATCACCGAGAGAATGGACGACTCCTCTAAAGAGGATGATGTGGAGAAAGAAGTAGCATTCCTTGCAAAGAACTTTCGAAAATTTCTGAAGATGAAAAACAGTGGGAAGCCTTTCAGCAAAGGAAAGTTTTCATCCTCCAAAGGTGATAGGAAGGAGTTTAAGAAGAAAGATGGGAAAGAGTTTCAATCCCCTCAAGGAATTGTGTGTTGCGAATGCAATGGCCATGGGCATCTCAAGAAGGAGTCTCCTAACTTCCTGAGAGGGAAGGGTAAAATGTTTGCCACTACCCTTAGTGATTCTGACAGCTCAAACTCAGACACTGAAGGAGAATGTGACAGTGAAGGGAATTATAGGGCTTTTATAGCTATTGCCTCAGTTGAGTCAAAAGATGATTTGAGCAATTTGGTTGATGAACTTGGTAATATTTCTGAGGATGAGGAAATTGAAGAATCTGAAGATGAAGATGTATGCCAAAATGAAGGGGAGAACAACCTTCAAGAAGCCTATGATTCTCTACTGGAAGATTATGGCAAATACGCTAAAGTTGCTAACCTTGCTGTGAAAAAGATGGAAAAAGGTTGAAGAAGAACATAAGGGTATACTTGTGCAACTTAAGGAATCAAAGTGTGAAAAAGAAAGACTCAAAGGAGAGTTGGTTGCAGCATATTCTAAGATCAAGTTTCTTGAACTTGAAATCATTCAAGCAAATTTCAAGGTTGAGCGCATCTCCAAGAAACTTGACAATGTGCTATCTTCTCATAAATCTTCACATGATAAGATCGGTTTGGGCTATACCGGAGAAGGAAGTTCTAGTAGCGAACCCAAGAAGGAAATACGGTTCATATCAGCCAAGAATGATGAGAAAATTAAAGAAGTGAAGCCTGAGACTGAGACCCCTGCTGTAGTTAAGAGGACTGTTGGTGCAAAACCAAAGCAAAAAGGGAAGTCATTACCCAAAAATCAAAGGGGGCCTCAAGTAAAGCATTTGTGTCATCATTGTGGTGCACAAGGACACAAAAGGCCGAATTGTTTCAAGCTTCATGCACTCAAAAAGGTTGATTCAATGTGTGGTCAAGAAACTTCAAGGAGAAGACCAAGGGAAGCACAAGCTAAGGGAAATAGTGAAGGACATCTTGAGAGTTCAAAAATGTGTACAAAACACCTTTGAACGTTTAGACCCCCAAAATACAACTAAACCAAATCAAGCAATATGTCAAACAACAAGTGTGCGGAAACTTAACACATGCTATAATATGAAATTGGTTAAACAACTATCTAAGCCATAACAAAATAAAACCACAGCAGATAAAATAAAGGCAAAGATAGAGAGGAAGGAAGATGCAAACACAAAGACAACACGCGATGTGTTATCGAAGAGGAAACCGAAGTCCTCGGCGAAAAACCTCTCCGCCGCCCTCCAAGCGGTAATCAATCCACTAGAAAATACAGTTGGGATACAAGGACAGCAATAGACCCTCCAAGCCTAATTTACCCAGTGCACCTAAGCCCTCCAAGCTTCTTGCTCCAACGAGGTTGCGCCGAACCTTTTTCTTTTCTAGTTTCCCGGATTCCGCTACTAGACCATAGCATCAACCAATGAAGATTGGCTCCTTCCTAACTGCTTCCCAGAACTCCAAACGACTGTCTCACAGAGATGATGATGGTGAGAACTAGGTTTGGTATAATGCCTCTCAAGGTTTTGACAATGGAGAGGAAGAGAGTAAGGGAATTTGAAGAGACTCTAAGGTATAGATTGTGGATGAAACAATCTGGTTTTTCTTTAGGGTTTCTCTCTCAAAATTCTCTCTGGAAGCTCTCTTTCAATCGTGGGTTAAAGGGGTATTTATACTAGAGTGGAGAGGAATGTGAAACGTCAGGTTTTGGCAAAACAGGGGTGGCTCGCAGCTTGACCTCGCGGCTTGACCAAGTCGCGAGATCCAGTCGCGAGTTAACCGTATGGCCAGTTGTCCTATTTTGTCCTGTAGTGCTCCAGCTAGCATGACTGTTCATCTTCCAGCATGCTTGGCACGTGTGCAGCTTCTGCCGGCTTGCAGCCGCGAGTCCACCCGCGAGTCCCAGCCGTGACACTCTGTTTTCTTGCACACTCTTGAGTAATCTTCACTCTATCTCACTCACTACCCTTACAACAAACCCACCTAAATACAGGGTTACTAAATGCTGAATTACAAGCAAATTTGGCACGGAATAAAGCCAATTAGATGGTTGAATAAATTCAACCTTACACATCTCATTGGCGATGTGATGGAAATGCTGAAAAACATATCCCTATGCCTTGCTAGCTTCATTCCGAGGTTTGAAAGTTATGTTGATCGTACCCCGCCATCTAAGGCTCTCACCCAAAACACTCGTAAAGTGTGGGTGCAGAAGGGTACTTATGCATGATCTCTTCCTATGTCCATGCATTAATACTTCCAATGTTTAGGGTCATAGGTTCACGCATCATGTCATGCATTGCTTCCGGTTTATAGCTTGTTTCCTTTACAAGTTTTGTTCTATACTTGTTTTTGTTGATCTTACTTTACTTGTTTTGTTTTTAAGTGTGTTCAAAAATTCAAAAACCCATAAAAATTGAAAAATCTTCAAAAAGTTTGATCGCTTGTGTTGTGTATATCACATGTGAGTTTGGCCTAGTACCTTCATACTAATGGCGTAGTGCATTTATGAGCTTAGCTTGTTATGTATGCACGTATATCTTTGTGGGAAAAATCTTGAAAACTATGGGTGACTATTGTAAAGAGATCTTCAAACTTGTCATGAATGATTGGTCACTAGTCTTGATGGTCTTGATACTTGCATAGACTTGTGCCTATATATCTTCCAACCTTTAATTTTTTTTATTTTATGTTTTTGCAATAGAGCTCACCAAATGTAAATCTCAAAATGAAAAAGAGATTATGAGCTGCAAAAGCCTGTCGCACATGCTAGTATTTGACTATGAAAAAGGGAAAGTGACTCTTGTATTGAAATGTATGGTGTTCAAAAAGTCAAAGGCTAATTCTCAATGTTGAAATATCAAAACTTTCAAGCACCGATCTCAAAAAAAGATGTATTATCCAAAAAGGATAAAATGTTATGATTTATGTAGAAGCCAAATGAAAAGCTTCTAAGTGTTGTAATCATTCTCATGTGGGAGGTCATATATGCTCATTTCTATAATTAAGATAGTCCACTTGACTGAGTACCAATTATGTATGACTTGATTGAATTGATCATTGAAGCTTCACTCTGGTCTAAGGACTATTCCACATTTGATACTCACCCACAACACACAAGACTTTGATTCAATTAATGCTTATCTCATTTGTGTGATTGTACATGTTCAAATATGATGTGTATGCTCAATCACTTGCCGATCAAACCCAAAAAGATTTTTGAGTGTTTTATATGTTTTTGAAAGTGATTTTATACTTTCATGCTTTTAGTTTTTGTTTAAAATGCATTTTTGTGTTTTTTCTTCAAAAACTAGTTTAGAGGCTGTTTCGCGAGAAGCTCGCGACTTAGAGCTTCCCGCGAAATGTACTTAAGGGAAATTAAGAAGTCACATTTTCATACAGAGAGTCTCGCTACTACCTCACGAGTATTTCGCAACTAAACTCTCCTCACGAAATGTTTTTAGGCAAAAACTGGAAAATTTTAAATTTCATACCGAGGCTATTGCGACTGTCTCGCGACTGTTTTGCAACTAAAAGCTCTCTCGCGAAAGCTTCAGTGTGTCTCACGACTAATATCGCGACTGTTTAACCCGTGAAAAACGCGTGTTTTCAGTTTTTATGTAGCAGATGTGATAGTTTTTCAAACACTTAGTTTTTCCCTCACACTGCCTCTCTCGAACCCCCTTCAACCCAAAATCTCTTTTCACTCAAACCCCAGCATTTTCAAGCAAAAATCTCTGTAAAATCACTTCAATGTATGTTTTCCTAAACATTGTTTTCATTTTTGTCTTAGATTATGCAGATTTTAGCTTAAGGTTTCGAAATTTGGGGATTTTCGAAAAAAGGGTTGGGGTTCCTATTTTTGTGAAAAAAATTTCAAAATTTTGATTGGGCTAAGTCCCATTTGCTGTGTTTGTATCTGTGTTGGCCCTATGAGGCATTCTGATCATGTATTGAGGCATATTTCATCATGTTCATGCATTTTTCATAGGTGTTGTGTTCTGTTGCATGTTAGGTGTTTGACAAAATGTCCTAGTGACATTCTTGTGTTGAATTGGACTCAAGTGAGTCCCTTTGCTTAGGTTTACTCTTGTTTACCCATGTTTAACATGTTTTGGTCAATGAATGTGTGTTCCACACACTTTGTCCAAGTTGTGCCTCAATGCCATGCCATGCACACACTAGGCATCCTCTAGGCACACCCCATGCACCTCATGCTACACTCACTTACATCAGCACATGCACCGCACATGCACAGCACATGCACAGTCACTTAAATTCATGCATTGTGCTTATGTTTACATGTTTTAACACTTATTGCATGCTGCTATAAGTCTGTTTGCTCTGTTTTGAGTTGGTGATACTTTGTTTTAAGCTGCTTTACTTATGATTTGGACTAACTTGAATCTAATCAAGTTTTGTGTTCTGTGTTGTGTCTATGCACCTGTTTTTTTTCTTTGTTCTCTGTGTAAATGTGCAGATGTCTCCTACCAAACATTCAGCTTCCAAGAAACCGACCTCAAAGCGTGCACGCACAAATTCTGACAACTTCAAGTCTATGGAGGCAGACTTGAAGTACAATGACTACTACAAAAGACCAACCATTATCATGGAAAGGGTATTGAAGTTAGACACCCTTGAGGACACTTGCATACCTGTAGTGTTCAGGGAAAGGAAATGGACAAAACTACTGAATCCAGTTGAAGTAGTGTATTCGGAGATTATCAGAGAATTTTTCTCCAATGCTAGTGTTGAAGGGAATAATATAAACTGCTGGGTAAGGAACAAAGAGTTTGTCATCACTAGGGACATCATTTAGGAGTTCTTAGAAGTTCGTCCTCCCTCACACCCAATCACACAAATATGTAATTTACAACTATGTGTTTTGTTGGCTTTAATTCCATGCCAAATTTGATTGTAATTTTATTTAATCTTTTGTACCCTATATTTATTGTGGGATTTAATTGTAAGGGTTGTGTGATAGAGAGAGAGTGTGAAGACTCAAGCAATTGAAGACAAAAGAGTTTTTGCAGGTAGCTCATGACTAAGCATCCCACGAAATGATGCATGTGCCCTGCATATGACTGGAATGCGAAGAGTCGGGACAGATGGAGACAACTGTGTTTTACGAGTAGCTCAAGGGTAAGCCTTCCCGCGAGACAACTGTGAAACATTCTGTTTTGCCAGACTGTGCTATCTGATACATACTTTCTGTACCCACATTATATATACCCACATTACCCACAAAAGTTGAGGAGTGCTTCAGAGAGAAAACCCTAACCACAAACCTTGAGAGTTAGAGATTGTTATACACACATTTCTCTACACAATTGCTTATGGATTTTCCTCAACTCCTACCTTTCCATTTCCATACCATTGAGAGGTTGATAGCCCAAACACTTACCACACCCTTTCAGAGTGTTCAATGAAATTTTGGTGTTGCTGGGAAGCATTGGAAGAAGCCAAGGATGGTAGATGAAACATGGAGCTTGTTGCGGGATCCGAAGAGCTAGACAAGACACGGTTCCGAGAAGTCTTGTTGGAGGAGGAGCTTGGAGGGCTTAGGTACATTGGGTAGATTAGGTTTAGAGGGTCTCTTGCTAACCCATGTATCCCAACTGATTGTCTAGTGGATCGATTACTGCTTGGAGGGCAGCGAAGAGGTTTTTCGCCGAGTTCTTCGGTTTCCTCTTCGATAACACATCGGCGTGTTATCCTGTGTTTGCATTCTTCTTCCTTACTTTTTTACCTTTCATTTTACTGCTGTGTTATAATGTTTATGCGTTAGAGTAGCTTGTTTGTTTATCCGCTCGCATTTACTCTATTCTGCACTTAGTATTAAGTTAAAGTAAAATCAATCGAGTCGTAACTTTGATTTAGGGGTCTAAATAGCTCATGTGTTTTCACACATTTTTGAGCATTCAGTAGTAAATCAATCACTTGGTTGGGAACATGAATACATTGCATGTGTTACCGAACCTATAAACTTAAAAGTTTTTTGGGGTGCAATGGTGCAATTTTCCCTAAAAATAGTGAAAACGCAAATACTGTCATGCAATCACATTATAAGGAATAAAATAAAGAATTTGACCAAAGAAACTTAAACCATTAATATTAAGTAAACTTAACAGAATTTAATACACAAATACTATTCCAATCAGTTGGTGAAGCTGAAATAAAAATGAACAAAGAAAATAATAAAAATAAAAAATAAAGGGGGGAAATACATAGTTAAATGGCTTAACAAAATCAAGTGTTTAGATTATTGGGTGTGCGGGGCTTGTCAAAGGAACTTCCCTGGTAACAGGAGGGGTCAAGCCTAGAATTGGTTGGGTAGCGCCCTGCATCTCAATGGGAGTGGTGGTTGCTGGGTTATCCTCACCAAGTACCACCACGTGGGAGTCAATCTGTTGAGACAACTCCCTCATTCCGGGGCTTTCTATCCCCTCCTCCCCTTCACTGCTGTCCTTAGATTGTTCTTAAGCTTGGGCTTTAATTTGTGGGTTCTCAGGCAGTGGAATTTGATCAGCACTCCTGAACGGGGAGGTGTAAGGAAGACCGATAGCATTCATCACGGCCATCCAACCCTCCACAAACCTGAACTTCCGAGCCTGAAAGATCACTGGTCTAGCCAAGTTCTCAGCATCTTTAAATCCTATATTGTAGTAGACTTGTTCATAAGAATTCAATGTCTCCTTCAAGTCAACGAGTTCTTTGTCACGAGCAGAGATAAGGCTCATAGCCTTGGCAAGTTTAATTTCAGCCTCGTCTAGCGTACCTTGAAGATCCTCTGCTTTCTACTCAGCTAATTCCCATGCCTTTTCGGCAGTAACTGCTCGCTACTCCACTACATTTAGCTCCAAGGTCTTTTCATTCAAGCTCGCCTTGACTATTTGTTTTAAGGCTTTATCCTTGTTAGCCTCTTCCATCACACCCTTTAGCTAGCCCTCAACAACATAGGTCATTTGGGCGGCCTAAAACAATGGTAGAAGTGATCGGGGGGTCAGTACAATCTGAGCACCAACATTTATAAAAAATGAGAGATAAAAAAAATATACATACATAGAAATGGATAACAAATAAAAACAATTAAATTAAAAATAATAATAATAATAAAATACTCACTGCTATGGTATGCCATTTCAGTTTAAGGATGAGATCCTTATCCCGACAACTTGAGTAGTGCTCCAAATTGGTAGGCAGTAATAGAGCCTGCCTGAGGCTATCAAATACCTGTCCCCCAAGGCTGCTCCTCCAAGTCCGAATGTAGGAGTTAGATGGCAAGACTTTGTCCCCCAAATGGAAGGTATATTCCTATCCTGTAAAGGGATTTGAAGAGGTAGAGGCCACTTGAGAACCAATGATGGTTGGCTGAGTCATGGGCCTTGTCTCTTGGGGGGTCCTACTGGGTGGTTGAGTCACCACCCTACCCAAAAATGGAGTAGGGGACTGGTCAGCAGAAGGGGTACCGGACTCAGTTGGGGCGTCATCAGTACCCCTCTGTCTCTTCCTTCATTGATAGGGGGCAGAGGGAGTTGTCTGTTGAAGGGTTGGTTGAGGAGCGGCCTGGCTTCTAATGGGCTGTGCAGCTAGGAACTGGTGGTCTAAAGCCATTGTACACCTTTGAACCATCCTTGCAGTCAGATTGATGGGAGCAGGGGCTTTTACAAAAGGGGCTTCTAAATTTAGGGCTTCTACTGGAATATGCAAGGCTCGGCCCTGAAAAATGGTGTCAGTCGAATCATCACGTACAGGTTCGAGCGAACCTTGCCTGACTCTTGTAAGTCCTTGGTTTCTCACCTTGCCATTACTAAGTCCGTTCGGTAGAAATCCAGGTAACTGAACATCAAGGTAGGACAAAAGTGGGTTGCCGACTGTCAAAGCTCCCGAGGAATCTTGGTAGCTAGTGTAACTAACAAAAGTGGATAGAAAAGCCACATTGAACATGGTTTGGAAAGTTAAGAATGAAATTGAATTTATTGAACCAAAATGAAATCACGCAAAGTTAGAGGTTTGAACTTTTAACAAATGTACATGTATGTTCTCTTTTCTCTCTCTCACATGCATGCACAACATTGACATTCTTATACATTTGCCAAGCGCGCGCATGCACACACATATATGTATATATATATATATATATATATATTTATTTATTCTCACACAAATGGTTCGAAAGTTCAGCTAGTGATGAAATGACTATGGGGCAGGTTGCATAACATCCTATCTCACATGCATCACTTACATATGGCCAAATCGCTGAGGTTTTGGATGAAAGGAAAAGTTATAAGTATAATCAGTTTGTTAATATTTACAGAAGAATTGAAGATGAATTCCAGATTTGGTAATTGGGAAGTTCCCTCAAAATATTGTTCCATCCGGTATAAGATTATTTGAGCCTAAAAAATGCTCTTTCAAAAGTGATTTCAGCAGCACGTTTGATCTCCAAGCCAAGGTTTTTTTTTTTTTTTTTTGGGTAAAATGTAAATTTAAAAACGTTATGGTCAAAATGTTGCAAAAAATCACTTTTTAAAAAGTTATAGAGAGTTCTGAATAACATTTTAGTGCCCATTACAATTTGTCCACTTGAACGAAATATTTTAATATTGACTTACAAATATTGTTTTGAGATTACCAATAATATATATTAATTAGTGCTATAATAATAATAAGCTAAAATATTTAAATTGTTAATCTAATGCACGGTTCAAAAGAAATTTTTTTTAAGTGATGTAATTGGTTTTTAAAGGGGAAAAAATCAAATTGGTCAGGAATGGAAACTTCCCTTTTTTTCACTTTTGCTAAAGTCTACCCATGTCATGCTATTATTATTAATAATAATACTTTTATAATATAAATTAACAATACGCATTGATGACATATTGACATGGTCCCGTCGCCAAATCAAAAAAAAAAGACATGGTCTCGTCGCCAAATAGAACCCTCACGTATTGGTATTTGCAGGGCAAGCTATAGCCTAGAAAAATGAGTGCAAAACACCATCCCAAACCGTCTTAAGATAATGCTCTCACAAGCTTTAATTTTTCTGTTCCTTACTTTTTTAACGTTGGTGTTAATCCATTCATGATTGGAGAAGTTTTAGTTGTTTGGTAGTCTTATTTAAAAAAATTCTTCAAGGGACACATACATTATCACAACATATTTGTCAACTTGTAATTAGAAAGCATCACTTACACATAAAATCATCAATAATAATTGGTGAAAAATAATTTAATTACCACTTTATACATGTATAAGCTACCGAAAAATGTATGTTAAATTGTGTATTTCTAGACTTTTTATATTTAAAACCAGTTTTGGTGATTTAAAAACATAAATTTGGTGAGTCCTAAATGTTCTTGTTGGCCAAATTGTTTTCACAAACCCCGTATTTAGAAATCTGTATTTGTTCTCAAAATCACGGTATAAAACAGAAAATTAAAAAACATCCCTTTCAAGTGTTTTCATTCTTCATTTTCTTGTAACAAAAGCAACTTACATTTTTCTTTCTTTTTTATTCAATCTTTATGGTCGATGAACCCAGCGAGCGTCAAGCCCAAGTCCAAGTCGTCAAAAACTCCAGACATCCGTTGGTTAGGTGAGCCCAAGTCCAAGATCAGATGGGCCAAGCTCACTTTATGATGGCAGGTCAATCAAGTAAACCATCGCTACTTTCATTTTTTATTGACTTCTTTTAACTTTTCTTTATGAATTTATCAAACATCTCTGTTAATTAATTTATCAAACATCTCTGTTAAGATTTGAGTTTGTAGTGTTGGCAAATTATGACAAATTGTAAGTCTTGTTGAGTTAGAATGTGTACCTTCAAGTCCAAGACAAAGACCCAAGTCCAGGATAAAATAAAATAAAATAAATAAAAAGTGAATTTGGTTTTTTCGATTGATACTTGATTCATGTTCAACCTGTCGAAAATTGTAGAATCATTAAAAAATCAGCAAACAAGAAAAAGCTCATAACTTTTCTGTTTCAATGCCAATTCATGATCTGTTTGTAGCGTTATTTAAAAGACATTATAAACTAACCCTAGATAGCTTTTAGAAGAAAGTGAGAAGTGCCTCATGCGCTTCCTATTCTGTATTTAGGTTTTCTATATTTAAAACTACTCTCTTATATCTTCTACCCGTGCCTCATACAATCATCAAAGGTGCTAGAGATTCAAATCTTCAAGTGAACATTAAAGTACATGGATTGAAGGTTCACATTGCAGCAGATCACTATTAGAGATGTGTGGAATTCATAACTCAATTCAGTAACTATAGTTAGATTTACTACAAATAGGGTTATTGTGATTATAAATCTCTATCTTATAATGAAACAATTCACCTTGGGATTGATAAGGTTAAGCCCCAGCCCCAGGTTTTTCCTTTGGAACGATTTGTTTCGTAAGGTTTCCTAGGTCATCATATCGTGTCTATTTTAAATTTCCGCACTTGCATTGTATTGATGATTATGTGTTTAACTTATATCTTTCATAACAGATCTAATAATCAAGTTGGAATTAAAACTAGTTAAATACAGTGTTTTGTTAGGGGTCTAAACCTAACACTCTCATTTTAACATGTCATCATTATTAATATATAATTTTAAGTTGTTTTTTAGACTTACAAATTGTGTCAAATAATGTTAGTTTCAATTATTGAGAACTTACCATCTTTTTTGATAAATCAACCCAATACTAGACAAATTCTGATTTTCTCTAAACAAATTCTAAGAAAATTATATGTTGTATTTTCTATAAAATCTATAATTTGAATTTTCATGATTAATACTTATTAATTAAACATGTGTCATTTGAATATATATATATATATATATTCAACAATAATAATTAAATAAATAAACAAGCTTCTTTGCTTGTCTACAGAAATAATAATAATTAAATAAATAAATAAACAAGCAAGCAAGACAAGCATAAAATTATAATCATATTTATATGTACGGTAACTCAATTATTATTAATTTTATCGTCAAATTTCACTAAAGACACAAAAATGGGGAAAAATGCCAATACACCCCTTGAACTTTTAGGTAGTGGCCGAGACACCCCCTCAACTTTTATTTTAACCAATTTTCTCCTTAAACTTTGCACAACTGCCAAATAGAGCCATTTGTTAGTTTACTGTTTAAACTCACGTTAGTCAATCACGTGACACGCATGTGTAAAGAAAACTTACCCAAGAAACCAGGTTCAGGCATTCACCGGAGGAGAAAGGATCTCTCAACGAAGCAGCAACAACACTAGAGTTCGATTTCTTGCTGCCAATCTAGGCTTTGGAGTCACCAATTGCTTAGTCCATTTGAAAATCACTACTGGTTGAACCCACCACTAATCTAGGATTTTTTTTTCTCTCCCATTTTCTTTCATTTCTTGTCAAACAAACAGCCTTTAATTTCTTATTTCTTTTATTTTCTCAACCAACAAATACCTCAACAAGCTTTCTCACAAGATCTCCAAAACCATCATTAAAAAAGTCCCCTTTTGATCATAATCAAATTCAAACCCTAAATCAAAACCTTAATCCCAATCCCCCACAATCACAACCACAGATTTAACAACAACAAACACAGTAGCAGCAACAGCATCCCTTTGGTGCAACTACTCCTCTAGGTCGTGGTTTTGCTTAGTAAGGCATTCCACAACTGCGGCTAGGGTTTGTACCTATCTTTCAAAGGCAGTAATGCGTGGTTCATCTCTGTTATTGTTGTTGGTTGTCATCGAGCGAGTGAGTACCATACAACTCTTTGTCTAGGAAGTGGTAATATGGCTACTATTGTTTTCTTCCTCACAAACGGTGCCAATTGATGATGCCAAAAATCGTCAGTGAGCCACACAATCCTTACATACTCTAGACAGAACTTGCAAAATAGAAACAAAAAAGACCTTGTAGAGAGTACCGGTGTGGTACCGGCCAAATACCCTCTGAAGGTTAAGTTAAAGAGAATTTTTACAACTCTAAAGTTCTAGAGCTGGGAGAATTACTCATACCTTGGTTTGTGAGGGTTTTGGGGTTTTTATAGTAGAGTAAAGCTAACATTTGTTTCTTGGCAAAAATGGTCTTTTCTTGTAGGGAAGATCCTCATTAACACACTTATTTTGCGGGATTCTTTCCTTGTAGGGATTCCTTTGATTGAGGTTGGTCATGGGACACAAGTCATTTCCATGCATAAACATTCCTGGGGATCATGCTAAGTCATGCTGGTCCCATCAGCCTCTTCACCCTGTCGGTTGCTCACCTCGCCCGAAGGTTTCCCGTCAGCTTCATAGTGATGCTCATCAGATGTAGTGAGGTTGTCAGCCATGTGGAACCATCACCTTGTCTCTTCGTCTGCTTATATGAAACCGACGAGTCCTAAAAGGCGGTCGGCTTCTTTATGCGTCGTGCCGAAGATACCCTTATCATTGTCTATACAATAAAAGTTGGGTCTTGATTCCATAGTTGTGCCAAGTGGCTACTTTCACTAATTAGTAAATTAATTTTATATTATTTGTTAGGATATATTTCCTCAAATTAAAGGATAATATTTAACAACTATTTAATTTAGGTGAAATTTTATCATTTAAATTTCAACAAATTTAAATTCTATTAAAACTAAAATACTATTATAAAAATTCTAAACTTAAATCCCAAACAACAACCCACGTTTTCTTAAATAATAATAAAAAAATCACGTTTTGACTCTACTTCAACTAAAGGTCTATTATCAATATTTTAAAAATAACCAATTAGTAAATTAATTTTATATATTTAAATTTCAACAAATTTAAATTCTATTCAAACAAAAAGTATATTATCAAAAAATTATAAACTTAAATATTTCAACAAATTTAAATTCTATTCAAACTAAAAGTTTATTATAAAAAATTCTAAACTTAAATCTCAAACAACAACCCACGTTTTCATTCTCCAAAAAAAAAAAAAACATTTGACATTTATTCCAACTAAAAGTCTACTATTAATATTTTAAGAACAACTAATTAGTAAATTAATTTTATATTATTTGTTATGATATATTTCCTCAAATTAAGGGATAATATTAGAATGGTTTAATTTAGGTAAAGCTTCATCATTTAAATTTCAAAAAATTTAAATTCTATTCAAAGAAAAATTCTATTATAAAAATTTATAAACTTAAATCCCAAACAACAATCGACATTCACTCTCTAAAAAAAAAAAAAAACCCACATTTTGACTTTTACTCTAACTAAACATCTATTATCAATATTTTAAGAAAAACTAATTAGTAATTTGATTTTGTATTTTTTTTTTAAATTCAACAAATTTAAATTATATTCATACTAAAAGTCTATTATTAAAAATATAAACTTATATTCCAAATAACAACCCACATTTTCTTTTTCAAAAAAAAAAAAAGCTTTTGACTTCCACTCCAACTAAAGTCTATTATCAACATTATAAGAACAAATAATTAGTAAATTAATTTTATATTATTTGTTATGATACATATCCTCTAATTAAGAGATAGTATTTAACAATGGTTTAATTTAGGTAAAAATTTATCATTTAAATTCTATTCAAACTAAAATTATATTATAAAAAATTCTAAACTTAAATCCTAAACAACAACCCAAGTTTTTCCCATCAAAAAAAAAAAAAAAAAAAAAAAAAAAACAATAACGCAAGTTTTCTTTCTATAAAAAAATAAAAATAAAAACCCACATTTTGACTTCTGAATGCTAAAAAATGTGTAAAAACACAAGAGCTATTTAGACTTCCAAATTAAAGTTACGGCTCGATTGATTTTACTCTAACTTAATACTAAGTGCGGAATAGAGTAAATGCGAGTAGATAAACAAACAAGCTACTCTAACTCATAAACATTATAACACAGCAGTAAAATGCAACGTAAAAGAGTAGGAAAGAAGAATACAAACACAAAATAACAGACCGATGTGTTATCGAAAAGGAAACCGAAGAACTCGACGAAAAACCTCTCCGCCGCTCTCCAAGCGGTAATCGATCCACTAGACAATTAGTTGGGATACATGGGTTAGCAAGAGACCCTCCAAGCCTAATCTACCCGATGTACCTAAGCCCTCCAATCTCCTACTCTAACAAGGCTTCTCGGAATCATGTTTTGTCTTGCTCTCCGGATCCCGCAACAAGTTCCATGTTGCATCTGCCATCCTTGGCTTCTTCCAATGCTTCCTAGCAGTACCAAAACCTCACTGAACCCTATGAGAGGGTGTGGTAAGTATTTGGACTATCAACTTCTCAATGATATGGAAATGGAGAGGTAGGAATTGAGGAAAATTTATAAGCAATTATGTAGAGGATTGTGGGTATATATAGTGTGGGTACAAAAAGTGTGTATCAGATAGCACAGTTTAGCAAAACAAAATATTTCGCGAATGTCTTACAGGAAGGTCTTACCCACAAGTTACTCGCGAAACACAGCTGTCTCCATCTGTCCTGACTCTTCACATTCCAGTCATATGCAGGGCACATGCATCATTTCGCGGGATGTTTAGTCACGAGCTACCCGCGAAAACTCTTCTGTCTTCAAATGCTTAAGTCTTCACACTCTCTCTCTCTCTCTATCACACAACCCTTACAATTAAATCCTACAATAAATACAGGGTACCAAAGATTGAGTAAAATTACAATCAAATTTAGTACGGAATAAAAGCCAACAAAACACATAGTTATAAATTACAATTTTACAACTTCTACTCAAACTAAAAGTTTGTTATCAATATTTTAAGAACAACTAATTAGTAAATTAATTTTATACATTTAAACTTCAACGAATGTAAATTCTATTCAAACTAAAAGTCTATTATAAAAACTTCTAAACTTAAATCCCAAACAACAACCCACGTTTTCTTTTTCAAAAACAAAAGCACCAACCTTTTGACTTCTACTCCAACTAAAATTCTATTATCAACATTTTAAGAACAACTAATTAGTAAATTAATTTTATATTATTTGTTATGATATATTTCCTCAAATTTTGGGATAATATTTAACAATAGTTTAATTTAGGTAAAACTTTATCATTTATGTAAGGACGCAATTTGTAACGACCCGTAATAACATTGGGTTCGCACATAAAAAGGCCCAAACAATATCATTTATAGAGCGTGGGTTTGAAAGGCTAGGCCTTGGTCACAAGACAGTGGGTTTTCCGTGGTGTTCATACATAATTAAAGCGTGTGCGCCCTAGGAGTCTTTCTCCAGGAGGCGGGTTGGGAGGCTCTGGTTTTTGACCATTTTTCCAAGCCCCTTCCTTTGGATCCTTACTTTTCCTTTTATACTGGCTTGTATCCTTTATCCAACGTCCACGTGTAGGATCGATCTTTCCAAGACTGATACTTGTCCCATCAACCTATACCCAGAGTGGTTGGGGGGTGGTTGTAAAAGCTTAAGGGTATGGCTCTGTCAAGTGCAGAGTATTGAATGGCAGTAAGGGCAGCTTTCCCTTTGTCCTTGGTCGTTAAACTATCCAGCGTGTCCTTCCCTATTGACATAGATATTTTTAGATTTTTTCCAAACTGTTCCTATTCCATTTTTGTCCTTCCTTCCAGGGGGATCTCGGACATGCCGAGGACTGAATCGTCCTCGGCTGTGTCCCAAGACTATTTTGTACTTGTATTACCTATCCTTGGCTATAACTTTCCTCGGCTCGGGCCTTGAGCCCCAATGAATAAATGGGCCAGGGCCACAGATTATTGGGCCCCACAATAGCCCCTCAAAATCCTGCTGTCCGACCTCTTGGTCGGAGAGAAGGGTTTTGGTAATGCCAAGCCTTTATTACGGCTCGTTTAACTCTGTCCTTCATTAATGTTGGTGTCCCTTCATCTATCCAGGAAACATACCGGGCTACGAGACATTCCTCTGAATTCATTCACAATGTGTTCCTGCCGTTTGATTATCCAAAACGCACCTTTAATGATTTCCCTTTACGAGACCATTTAAATTCAACGGTTATTGATGGTGTGGGGAAGTGGAACGGGTATATTCTCGCTTACAGATTTTATTGGAAATCTGGACAGATTAAATACCTCCCGTTTTGCCCTTCATATAAGAAGAAAGGCAAGAGGTTATTTCTCTTATACAGAGACCCTTTTAATCCTTCTGAAATCTGAAAACCCTTAGCCACCTCCAGAGTTTGCTTTATCTGCTAGTTACACCTTAAATTGTGATACGTTCGAGATAGGAGTGAGTAATGAAGGAACCATACCCTTCCCAGAAATACCATGTTCTTATGAAGCTCAAAATGGCTCGGTCAGGGCAGGGATGGCAGAGACTCAAGATACTTCTCATCCTTCTTTCAGCTAGAATTCGAAGCAGGGGCTCGTCGCGTCAAACTTTTGGCATGACTGAGCTGGGGTCACCCATTATCAGTACCAGCCGCTCTCTTATGAGCATTGCTAACATGGCACCAACGTGTTAGGAGTCAGGACTGACGCAGGGACAAAGTATCCCTGCTTCTTCCTCTCTTCCTTCACTGGTGCCTCCTTTTGCCTCTCTTTCTTCTTCTTTCCACCACCAGATCCATCCTGGTGCTTTTCCTTCTTCCTCTTCTTCTCCTCTCCCACCAAGGAAGGTCCTCCTCTCAATATGGATGCTAATGGGGCAGAATTTGGAAAGACTTGGGAGCAGAGCTTAAAAAGATTTCTAGCTATTCGTTTGTTGTTTTTTTTTCTTTTTTATTTATTGTTTTAGTAACTCGTTTTCTATATAGGCTTGTTTAAGCCCTTCTTTGTACACTGTAATACCCCTTTATATTAATAAAAATTATCATTGCTTTATTTTGTATGTTCTATCTCTTCTTTTTGAAATGGTTATGTCGTAAATAGACGCACTACTTTGCGACTTCTTTTTTATTTCTATACTCTGAACAATGCTTAGGGCCAAAATCCCAGTTAATAAAAAGATCTTGCTTTGTGCTTATTGAAACTATCCAAATTAATAATACTGAATCGAACAAATGATACTTAGGGCTGAAATCCTTATTAAGAAGAAAAGGAAAAGATATTATGATGAGCTTATTAGGGCTGTCTGGCATAATAACGCCGACCTGAGAAAACAATACTTAGGGCCGAAATCCCTTACCAAGAAAAAAGACGTTATCCTGAACTTACGAGAGCTGTTCGGCACAATAATGCCAACTTGAACAAATGACACTTAGGGTCAAAACCCTTGCTAAGGAAAACATGTTATTATGAACTTAATAGAGTTGTTTGGCACAATAATGCCGACCTGAGAAAATAATACTTACCCCAAAATAGCCGAGATGACAGCTAAATGCTCGGTGCGGTGTAGGAGGTAATCATCCGAGGACATATAACCCAAAAATGAACAGCCCCTACAGGTTGCCGAGTAATAAGGCGTTTCACCATCTTCCTAATAACTTTCATAGCTTTAACCTCTTCTGGTACTTAATCCGAGGATTGAGCAACTTAGAATTCTTATTAAGTAGCTGACCTTTCCATAAGTAGTTGTTTTCCCCATAGGTTTGAGTCCAAGGACCATGCAATACCTTGGTTCTGTCCAAAACTTGATAGATATTGATAAGTAGTTGGTTTCCCCATAGGTTTGAGTCCGAGGACCATGCAATACCTTGGTTCTGTCCAAAACTTGATAGATATTGATAAGTAGTTGGTTTCCCCATAGGTTTGAATCCAAGGACCATGCAATACCTTGGTTCTGTCCAAAACTTGATAGATATTGATAAGTAGTTGGTTTCCCCATAGGTTTGAGTCCGAGGACCATGTAATACCTTGGTTCTGTCCAAAACTTGATAGATATTGATAAGTAGTTGGTTTCCCCATAGGTTTGAGTCCGAGGACCATGCAATACCTTGGTTCTGTCCAAAATTTGATAGATACTGATAAGTAGTTGGTTTCCCAATAGGTTTGAGTCCGAGGACCATGCAATACCTTGGTTCTGTCCAAAATTTGATAGATACTGATAAGTAGTTGGTTTCCCCATATGTTTGAGTCCGAGGACCATGCAATACCTTGGTTCTATCAAAAACTTGATAGATACTGATAAGTAGTTGGTTTCCCCATAGGTTTAAGTCCGAGGACCATGCAATACCTTGGTTTTGTCCAAAACTTGATAGATACTGAAAGTTCAAAAACGTGTACAAAACACCTTTGAACGTTTAGACCCCCAAATTACAACTTAACCAATACAAGCAATATGTCAAACAACTAGTGTGCGGAAACTTAACACATGCTATAATACGAAATTGGTTAAAGACTATCTAAGCCATAACAAAATAAAACCACAGCAGATAATAAAAAGGCAAAAATAGAGAGGAAGGAAGATGCAAACACAAAGACAACACGCGATGTGTTATCGAAGAGGAAACCGATGTCCTCGGCGAAAAACCTCTCCGCCGCCCTCCAAGCGGTAAACAATCCACTAGAAAATACAGTTGGGATACAAGGACAGCAATAGACCCTCCAAGCCTAATCTACCCAGTGCACCTAAGCCCTCCAAGCTTTTTGCATCAACGAGGTTGCGCCGAACCTTTTTCTTTTCTATCTTCCCGGATTCCGCTACTAGACCGTAGCATCAACCAATGAAGATTGGTTCCTTCCTAACTGCTTCCCAGAAATCCAAACAACTGTCTCACAGTGATGATGATGGTGAGAACCAGGTTTGGTATAATGCCTCTCAAGGATTTGACAATGGAGAGGAAGAGAGTTGAGGAATTTGAAGAGACTCTAAGGTAGAGATTGTGGGTGAAACAATCTGGTTTTTCTTTAGGGTTTCTCTCTCAAAATTCTCTCTGGAAGCTCTCTTTCAATCGTGGGTAAAAGGGGTATTTATATTGGAGTGGGAGAGGAATGTGAAACGTCAGGTTTTACAAAACAAGGGTGACTCGCGGCTTGACCTCGCGGCTTGACTAAGTCACGAGATCCAGTCGCGAGTTAACCGTATGGCCAGTTGTCCTGTTTTGTCCTGTAGTGCTCCAGCTAGCATGACTGTTCATCTTCCAGCATGCTTGGCACGTGTCCTGCTTCTGGCGGCTTGCAACCGCGAGTCTCTGTTTTCTTGCACACTCTTGAGCAAACTTCACTCTATCTCACTCACTACTCTTACAACAAACCCACCTAAATACAGGGTTACTAAATGCTGAATTACAAGCAAATTTGGCACGGAATAAAGCCAATTAGATGGTTGAATAAATTCAACCTTACAATCTCCACCTTTGGCTATTCCGTGACAAAACCCTAAAACAAACTCTAAACTTAACATGTGAGTTAGGAACAGTTGAACAAAACTCACTCACAACTAACTCTAGAAGCTGTGAAGCACTTGAATCATATGAACATAATACTCCTGAAACACAACAATACACCATGATCATTGTAAGCAGAAAATTATAAATGCATATGAAACAGGCAATATGTGATCAAGCAAAGATGGAGTTAATAAACAAACCATGGCTTGATCAACCAAGTGAACACCACAAGGTAGTGATCACAGTGCTCATTCACACTTGGAATGAACACAAGGACATACAAGTTAACAAGCACAAGGCAAGACACTTGTATGCTCAACACTCAACCAATGCATAACACACAAGGCATATGCATCTAGGAACAATCCTACAAGGGCACAAGAGTGACAATACATAAACCAAAATGCAGAATATTTAGATTAAAGTACTGATTTCAACATAGCATAAAGGCTGCATTAAGCAAGGTACATACCATAAAGCCTACAAACTATGCATAAAACATTAACCCTAAAAGCTTACAAAAGCACATGGGTACAAACACAAAAACATCCTGAATAACATCGTCAAAATATATTAAAGATTAAACTAAGAGTATAGGTTAAGAGTTAGAAACAGCTATACACCAAAACACAGTGTATCAAACCCATAAAAACATTAAATAGTACGCAACAAACATAAACCTAAAACCATAAGTTTAAAGGATAAGACTAAAAACAAAAGTATGACAAAAGTATGTGTGTACTCCCCCTATCACTATGCACACTTCCCTTTGAACTTTTCTCCCCCTTACTGAATGCTCTCCCCCTTTTTGTCACGAATAGCTAAAGGCTCTCGTCCAACTTTCGTTGAATATCATCTAGCTGATTCTCCATAGTCTCGAGACGCATTTGGACATGGTTGTTTGTGGAGTAGAGAAGTGCCACAAGCTCATCAACGCGTTTCTGAATATGCTCAAGTACACTGCCGACTCTATCAGTATGAGGAGCAGTCTGTGCTTGCGGAATACTAGCCGGTGAAGCTTCAGGAACAGCACGTGATGTAGATGTGGTATGTGCAGGTGTCTCTGAGTTAGGGGCAGATGGAGTAACCAGAGAGATGTGAGCACTTCTTGGTGATTTAGAGGAGTGACTTCTGCTAGCTTGAAGAGTGAACAAGGAAATGGGACGTTGTCGAGTCAACATTTTTCCATCTACAGGAGGAATAATGCCTGCACGAAGAATGAGTTTCATGATGAGAATAACTCCTCGAGCTGTAGATCGACACGCGGTCTTCCTCAAGGTGTAGTAGATGTGAGCACATATATCAATGGGGGCTCCTATAATAAGGTCACAAAGAAATAGAGCTCTCCCAAGATTGATGAATGTAGTGTTGGACAGTGGGTAGAGATTGGTGAACATGATCAACTTCAGTGTGGTCAGCTCAGGTGCAAACTTTGCGGTGCTGATGGATGTTCCTGCACTGGATACTTCATGATCGTATCCTAGGATTTGTAAAATTTCTCCAACTTCTGGATTTCGTTCATCATAAGGAGTTATATTCACATTCTGAGGTCTGGTGATGCCGAGAAGATCTGCAATGGAGTTTGGGGTAACACTAAACTCTGTTCCTCTGACCCAGAAAATGAGTTCAGGTCCAAGATCAGTTGCATTGGAGAAGCATTCTTTGACCAGCTCATCCATTGGATCATCAAAGTTCCCGAACAAGTTTGCCCAATCTCGTTTCTCAAAGATTCGAGGGATGAAAGTGGTCCCTAAGGTGTTGAACTCTACCACCCGTTCCACTATAGTGGTTGACTTGTCAAACACATTTGAGTAGGCGTGTGAGTTAAGCGGAAGTCTGAACCTATCCTCATTGGGATCTTGAGATGCCTGAGATGATAGACGAGTCCTTTTAGCAACTGGTGTTGCTGGTTCGTCAGTAACAATGTCTTTACCCCTGGAAGATCGACGAGACATCTGCAAGAGAACAGGCCCACAGCAAAGAACCAAACAACAATACCACATAAGATAATTGTCAACAAGATTCATTGTAAACAAAATTTCAATATATAAACACAAACTGAAGATAGTGCAGACCCAACCAAACTTCCAACAATACAAAGAAGCACAAAATAACAGGTGCAGCAAAATGGTGATAGTGCACCAAGACATAGATAGACAACACAACTGACAAAACTGTCAATGAGACAGGTTATCATGACCATGATATGCAAACAGATACAGCATTCGAACATTTAGAGCAAATAACATAAATCACTCCACCAGAGATATGAACAAGGGGAAAATATTTCAACATGAAGAAACCAATCATCCACACTAGAGCACATGGTTGAGAGACATACATTATGTTATCATAAAAACTCAGTAACCAATACCGAACACCAACATCAATACTTAAGCAAGTGAAATGAGTAAGTCAAATAGACACCAAACCCATTTAAGAAAAGATTTTCAGACTCAATAATAGGCAAAAATCAGAACAATGAAAAACACATTGTGACCGCTCAGCATGAAAACAGGTGAGAACAATATCAATCAAGACACTCCATACCCATTACACAACGAGAGAAGTATTTCGAACACACTATCAGTCCAAACGGTAACAAAAGTATGCAGGAAAAAGGAAAATGAGATTGAGAAAGCAAAACTCATACCTTTTCTTGATGATTTGGATAAGAAATGAAGCACCAATGAGGTTTGAAAATGGATTCACGAAGTGTTTGGAAGGAAGATAGTTTAGAGAGAAGATGAACAGTTACAAAAGTTCGAGGGAAAACTGAAAAGAGGTTTAAAAACTGCTCCTGTTTCTGCAAAACACACGTTTTTTGCGACTTGATTAAGTCGCCACACAGTCGCCAGCTCAAGCCGCCAAAGCACTCAAGAACAAAAATTTGAAAAAATTTTCTAAGTGTTTTTCGCGACTGGAAAGTCTACCCGCGAGTGAGTCGCGAGCTGAGCCGCGAAAATCTCTGAGTGAACCTCGCGACTGGACCTTCCACTCGCGAACAAGTTGCCAAAAATGACCAGCGAAGATGCGACTGAGGCTCGCGACTTGACATACCCGCGACTGAGCCGCCAAAACAGGGCAAAACTGGATTTTTGAAATTTTCAGATTTTTTAAACAAAATACTTTCCAAAAACACCTAAAACACTCAAAAAAATTTTTGTGCTTGAATTAACAAAGATTGAGCATGTGAAAACAAATTTCATCAAGTACAATCACACAAATGAATATGGCATTTATTGAACATAAACTTGTGTGTTGTGTGTGGATATCAACAATGAGATAGTCCTTCGTCTAATGTGAAGCTTCAATGATCGATTCAACCAAGGCATACACCATTGGCTCTAGATCATGTGACCTATCTCAATTATAGAAATATGTATATATGACCTCCCACAACACTTGATAACAAGACTTGGAGCTTTACATTTTACTCCACTTTTAGTCATAGCATTTGATCTTTTCGATCTTTTGAGGCAATCACCTCTCATTGTGAGAGTGATATTTGACATTTCACTTTAATGAACAAGCCTTTGGCTTTTTGAATAAACATTAACTTTAATATAAGGTCGCTTACCCTTTTTCCTAGTCGAATACTAGAATGTGCGACAGGCTTTTGCAGCTCAATATCTCTTTTCATTTGGAGATTTACATTTGGTGAGCTCTTTTTAGCAAAACAAAAATAAAGAGTGGGAAGATATATAGACACATGTCTATGCATGTCTCAAGATCAACATAACCATTCACTAATCATTCATGACAAGTTTGAAGATTTATTTACAACAATCACATAGATTTCAAGATTTTTCCCACAGTGATATAAGTGCATGAAAACAAGTAATGCTCGAAAATGCACAAAGCCATTAGCACAAAGGTACAAGACAAAACAAGTTTTGAGACAAAACTCAACAAAGTCAATCAAGCTTTTTGATTTTCTAATTTTTTATGTGATTTTTGGATTTTTGACACAAGAAACAAAAAGATTGATAAAACAAAAAAATTCACAAGTAGACAAGCAAACAACCAACATCAAAAATAGCAAGCAAACCGAACAACCATTGTCACAAAGCATAGGAAGTATTAAAGCATGGACATGTTGTAATGCTTATGCATGAGTACCCTTTTTCAACCACACGTCACTTGCGTTTGGGGTGATTTCCTTATAGGATTGGGTACGGGAGTTAGGGCTTTCAAACCTTCGTGAGAAGCTTTCCAAGCAGTTGGTGAATGCACTAATCATCTTCATCACGTTCATCATTCCAGGATCTCCATTTTGATCTCTAGATTGATCACTTGCCCAAATTCTCCTATCATTTCTGGGTCCTCCTAACCTTTGAGGAGTTGCACTATTCTTTGCTCTCAGCTTTTGGCAATTTGGTCGAGTATGCCCTTGAAGTCCGCAATAATGGCACACATAAGTTCCTCTAGGACCTCTTTGTGGTCGTGGATGTGACTTAGCACGAGATTCAGACCTGCCCACAGACTGATTACGGGGATTCAGCATCCGTTGGTTCACCACATTCTTCTTCTCCTCCACCTCGAGCTTCTTACCAGTAAGGTCAGCTACAACTGGATCTTTGGCCTTTACAAACTTCACTTCTTTAGTGACATTTCCAGATGAACTACTTCCTCCGGTATATCCCAATCCGGATTTGTCTGAAAAGCTCTTTTGAGATGATATAACATCATCTAGCTTCTTGGTGGTGACCCTCTCTATTTTAGCATTCGCTTGCACAACCTCATTCTCAAGAAATCTCACTTTTGTGTAAGTTTCGGACAACTCACCATTCAGTGTTTCTATCTCACATTTGGCCTCCCTATATCGAATTAGGAGACTTTTGTAGTCCTCCTCAGCCTTCTTCATTTTTCTCACAGCAACCTTGGCCATCCTTGTGTACTCACCCGACTTCTCCAAGAGTGAGTTATAATTCTCTTGAAGATTTGCTGTGCTTTTATCTTCTTCAGCATCTGATTCTTCGACAATTCCTAGTGATTCATCATCACTATGTTCTCCAAGGTCTCGTACAAGCAGATTCAACTCATCCGAAGACTCAACATGAGCAATAGTCATAAAAGCTGAATAGTTCCCCTCTCCATCACAACTCTCTTCAGATTCTGAGTCAGACGAATTCGAGTCACTCAAGGTCGTGGCATAGACTTTACCTTTCGATTTCAAATAATTCGGACATTCCTTCTTAAAGTGTCCATGCCCGTTACATTCGAAACAAGTGACACCTTGTGTGGGTTGGGATTCTTTTCCATCTTTCTTTTTGAAATCCCTCTTCTCCCTTCCAGAACTTTGGAATTTTCTTTTATCATCAAATTTGCCATTATTTTTGAATTTCAAGAACTTTCTGAAATTTTTGACAAGGTAAGCTACATCTTTGTCCACCACATCTTCTCCCGATGAGTCTTGATCTTCCACCTTCTCATTAATGGTCTTTAGAGCAAGGGATTTACTCTTCCGTTGATTGGGCAGCGACATTTTATAAGTCTGCAGAGAACCAACCAGCTCCTGTACTTTGATGTCATCAAGATCCTTGCTCTCTTCAATTGTTGTCACTTTAGCACTAAAACTTTCCGACAATGATCGAAGGATCTTCCTTACAATCTTTGAGTCCTCCGTTTTCTCCCCCAAGTTGAACTTACTGACAACCACCTCATTTAGCTTTCCATAGAAAGAGTCAAAAGACTCATCCTCATTCATTTTGAGCTCCTCAAACCTAGTGGTCAGCATTTGTAACTTGGTGTCTTTCACTTTCTTCGTGCCTTCATAAGTGGTTTCCAGAATCTCCCATGCTTCTTTGGCAATGGTAATGTGAGAAATCCTGTGAAATTCATCTGGAGACACACCACAGAAAATAGCATTGAGTGCTTTACTGTTAGCATTAGATGCAGCAAGTGCTGCCTTATCCCATGTGGATTTGGCTGCCTCAGGTTTGGTCCAACCAATCTCAATAGCATCCCAAACGGATTCATCAATAGAACACAGGAAAGCTCTCATGCGAACCTTCCAAAAAGCATAATTACTACCATCAAAATGTGGAGGTGCATTTAGGGATTGAGACCTATCCATCTCAAAAGGGAGTCAAGGATCACACAATGGTAATGAAACCAATAGCAGTGTACCTGCTCTGATACCAATTGAAAGTTCAAAAACGTGTACAAAACACCTTTGAACGTTTAGACCCCCAAATTACAACTTAACCAATACAAGCAATATGTCAAACAACTAGTGTTCGGAAACTTAACACATGCTATAATACGAAATTGGTTAAAGACTATCTAAGCCATAACAAAATAAAACCACAGCAGATAATAAAAAGGCAAAGATAGAGAGGAAGGAAGATGCAAACACAAAGACAACACGCGATGTGTTATCGAAGAGGAAACCGAAGTCCTCGGCGAAAAACCTCTCCGCCGCCCTCCAAGCGATAAACAATCCACTAGAAAATACAGTTGGGATACAAGGACAGCAATAGACCCTCCAAGCCTAATCTACCCAGTGCACCTAAGCCCTCCAAGCTTCTTGCTCCAACGAGATTGCGCCGAACCTTTTTATTTTCTAGCTTCCCGGATTCCGCTACTAGACCGTAGCATCAACCAATGAAGATTGGTTCCTTCCTAACTGCTTTCTAGAAATTCAAACAACTGTCTCACAGTGATGATGATGGTGAGAACCAGGTTTGGTATAATGCCTCTCAAGGATTTGACAATGGAGAGGAAGAGAGTTGAGGAATTTGAAGAGACTCTAAGGTAGAGATTGTGGGTGAAACAATCTGGTTTTTCTTTAGGGTTTCTCTCTCAAAATTCTCTCTGGAAGCTCTCTTTCAATCGTGGGTAAAAGGGGTATTTATACTGGAGTGGGAGAGGAATGTGAAACGTCAGGTTTTACAAAACAGGGGTGGCTCGCGGCTTGACCTCGCGGCTTGACTAAGTCGCGAGATCCAGTCGTGAGTTAACTGTATGGCCAGTTGTCCTGTTTTGTCCTGTAGTGCTCCAGCTAGCATGACTGTTCATCTTCCAGCATGCTTGGCACGTGTGCTGCTTCTGGCGGCTTGCAACCGCGAGTCACCCGCGAGTCCCAGCCGCGAGTCTCTGTTTTCTTGCACACTCTTGAGCAAACTTCACTCTATCTCACTCACTACCCTTACAACAAACCCACCTAAATACAGGGTTACTAAATGCTGAATTACAAGCTAATTTGGCACGGAATAAAGCCAATTAGATGTTTGAATAAATTCAACCTTACAGATACTGATAAGTAGTTGGTTTCCCCATAGGTTTGAGTCCTAGGACCATGCAATACCTTGGTTCTGTCCAAAACTTGATAGATATTGATAAGTAGTTGGTTTCCCCATAGGTTTAAGTCCGACGACCTGCAATATCTTGGTTTTGTCCAAAACTTTATAGATATTGATAAGTTTGGTAAGTTCGACTATGGCGAGGGACCTTGGTTTAGGGGTATTAGCAACTCGGCCAAGCCCCTAGGACCATCCGTGCTGCTGACGCTACGAAGCGCAGCCCCTAGTGAAGAAACGTAGCCCCTAGTGAAGAAACGTAGCCCCTAGTGAAACTTTACGCTAGAACACTACATCTGGCTGTTGGGAATGACGTGAGGGATTGTTTCAACCCACTACCTGTGCCAAAACACAAGCCTTTCCCACAGACGGCGCCAATTGTAAGGACGCGATTTGTAACGACCCGTAATAACGTTGGGTTCGCACGTAAAAAGGCCCAAACAATATCATTTATAGAGCGTGGGTTTGAAAGGCTAGGCCTTGGTCACAAGACAGTGGGTTTTCCGTGGTGTTCATACATAATTAAAGCGTGTGCGCCCTAGGAGTCTTTCTCCAGGAGGCGGGCTGGGAGGCTCTGGTTTTTGACCATTTTTCCCAGCCCCTTCCTTTGGATCCTTACTTTTCCTTTTATACTGGCCTGTATCCTTTATCCAACGTCCATGTGTAGGATCGATCTTTCCAAGATTGATACTTGTCCCATCAACCTATACCCAGAGTGGTTGGGGGGTGTTTGTAAAAGCTGAAGGGTATGGCTCTGTCAGGTGCAGAGTATTGAATGGCAGTAAGGGCAGCTTTCCCTTTGTCCTTGGTCGTTAAACTATCCAGCGTGTCCTTCCCTATTAACATAGATATTTTTAGATTTTTTCCAAACTGTTCCTATTCCGTTTTTGTCCTTCCTTCCAGGGGGATCTCGGACATGCTGAGGACTGAATCGTCCTCGGCTGTGTCCCAGGACTATTTTGTACTTGTATTACCTATCCTTGACTATAATTTTCCTCGGCTCGGGCCTTGGGCCCCAATGAATAAATGGGCCAGGGCCACAGATTATTGGACCCCACAATTTAAATTTCAAAAATTAAATTACATTCAAACTAAAAGTCTATTATAAAAATAAAATAAAAAAAATTCTAATCTTCAATCCCAAACATGAACTCATGTTTTCTTTCTCAAAAAAAAAAAAAAAAAAAAAAAAAAAAAAAAAAAAAAAAAAGAACCACACATGTTTTGATTTCTACTCCAACTAAAATTCTATTATCAATATTTTAAGAACAACTAATTATTAAATTAATTTTATACATTCAAACTTCAACAAATTTAAATTATATTTAAACTAAAAGTCTATTATAAAAAATTCTAAAATTAAATCTACGACAACAACCCATGTTTTGTTTCTATTAAAAAAATAAAAAATAAAAAATAAAAACCGAACCTTTTGAGTCTTTAACTGCTACTCCAACTAAAAGTCTATTATCAACATTTTAAGAGCAACGAAAATTAAATTTATATTATTTGTTATGATATATTTTTCAAATTAAGGGATAACATTCAGCAACTGTTTAATTTAATAAAGGCTAAAATTCAAAACTCACCGTGTAAGTTTCATTTGAATTCATTTTAGTACTCTAACTTTAATTTCGTTCAATTGAGTTCTCTAAGTTTCAAATTTATTCAATTAAGGCTTCCCATTCACTTTCCTTAACTACTTGCCATTAAGTGTCTAATTTTGAAATTTCTAAAACCAAAATAAAAATAAAAATAATTTAAATTATTTTTAAAAAAGAAGATCTGGTTAATCTTACTTAGCCTCACTTCAAACCCAAACTCTATTTATCAATTCCCTCACTGCCCCCACAAACCTCTCATGACCTAAATTCGAAGAATCTATTTTACTCAAGCTTTCAATCAAAGCACATTTTAGTTGCACATAGATCCTATAGCCTTGGTAGCATCCTTAAAAAAATCAATAGCAGGTCATTCCTCCATGGGAGAAATAATAGAATCTTACATTCATTGACTGACAATTGGAAAAACAAGCTTATTCCAATGACTGAAACTTCAAAATAAGAAAAACACATACAACAACATACTAATCTTAAATATATTCATTAGTCAAAACTTCCACACACACACACACACACAAAACCCACCAAATTAATCAAATTCTAATTGCAAAAATCAAAAGAAAAGAGGGGGATGGTGGGAGAGAGGCTTATGAGTATGAGGAATTCAAAGTGTTGGTTGCCAACTCCTTGGTTTGGTCTGTGGGGCAATGAGAGGTTTGAGGACTAAGGCTTGAGTATGAAGTGGAGTTAAGGAAGAGGTGGAGATAGAAGAGAATGGTGGTGAAGGTAAAGAAGAACAACATTTCTTTTGGTCTGGGTTACCAATCATGTTTCTTCATTACGCAAATTTAGGAAGCCATATATGTTTTTTTTTTTTTTTAAGATTTGAAAAAATAAAATAAAATGAAAACAAACAAAATTAGACACTAAAACAACAAACACTTAACATAATTGGACAGAAGCCTTAATTGAATATATTTGAAATTTAAATGACTTAATTGAACGAAAGTAAAGTTAGAAAATTGAAATGAATTCATGTGAAACTTAAAGGGTGAGTTTTGCATTTTTCATTTAACTAAAACTAAAAGTCTATCTTCAAAATTTTCTAAACTTAAATCCTACACAACTCACATTTTCATCTTTGTCTTTTTTCCACAAGTTTTATCTTATTAAATTAATATATTATTAGGATATTAAGCTACAACACTCTTGACTAAGGGATAAGATTTAACAATAATTTAATTTAGATAAAACTTTATCATCTAAGTTTTAGAAATTTAATTTCTACTCCAACTAATAGTCTATTATCAAAAATTTCATATATATATATATATATATATATTTATATAGTAAGCGATGGCTTTTTGATATAATCTCTCTTAATCAATAAAGTCATCCATATAATTAAACCCCACATTGTTGTATTTTTTTCACTTTTTTTTTTCTTAAGATGCAACTTACGCTTATGTTTTAATCTAATAAATTTATCTTACTTATTGTTCTTTGCTTTTGAATTTGCATACAGAATATTATGCCAAAGGAAATTTACTATAAGGAAATTTACTTAAGTTTTTGGTTCTTTTATATATGTTTTTAATTTTTTTTAACTCTCACTAATTAGTAAATTAATTTTATATTATTTGTTATGATATATTTCCCCAATTAAGGGATAATATTTAACAACGGTATAGTTTAGGTAAAACTTTATCATTTAAATTTCAACAAATTTAAATTCTATTCAAACTAAAAGTTTGTTATAGATGCCTTCACCTTTATTTTTAAATTTCAATTTCAATTTCAATCTATTCAAATTTCAATTTCAATTTTTTCTTGATTTTTTTTTTTTAATATTTTGTTTGGCTTGAACTATGGATGCCTTCATCTTTAATTCTTTATTTTTATCCCAACTATCACAAAACCCAATTTTTTTTATCTTTATTTTCTTCTACACCTTTTAGGAAAAGAAATAATAAACCTACTCCTACTTGAGTAAGGAAAAAACAATTTAATTAGAAAATGAAAAACAATCAAAATCCTAATTCAACTAGAAAAAAGATTTTAATTGAACTTGAAAAATAAAAAAATCCTAATTCCACTATGAAAGAGAAAACAACACATAATATTAAAATATTTTCTTCTCCCTCAACCAATCTACATCAACTTGCCATTTTTCAACCATGTTAGTGTGTTTTTTTTCCCTTCTTCTTCGTGAACTTCTGCTTTGAAGTTCATTGATTGGTACTTACAAATTCAGGCGACATTACCTAGAACTCTACTAGATGAAACTTTATTTTATCCTTTGACCATGAAAATGCAATAAAACAATATTTTATCAGGCGGAGTTTTCCAAAGACAGTGTCAAAAAAGCTCCTACATGGAGAGGAGGTATATATAAATAGATGAATTGTAGCTAGCTACTATCTCCACAAAATTCGTACTTTCAGTCTGTTTTTTACTTCTTTTTTTCTGGAAGGCTTCAGACTCAGAGAACGTGAATTTCATTCTTATATCTAATGAACCGAAATGGTCTAATGGTTTTTGTGAGTGTGGAGTGAACAAATGTACATGTATGCACTCTTTTCTCTATCTCACATGCATGCACAACATTAACATTCTCATACATTTGCCAAACATATACATTCTCACACAAATGGTTCGAAAGTTCAGCTAGTGATAAAATGACTATGGTGCAGGTTGCATAACATGCTGTTTCCCATGCATCACCCATGGCCAAATCGCTGAGACTTTGGATGAAGGGAAAAGTTGTAAGTATAATCAGTTTGTTAATATTTACAGTAGAATTGAAGATAAATTCCAGATTTGGGAATTGGGAAGTTTTCCCTCAAAATATTGTTCCATCTGGTATAAGATTATTGAGACTAAGAAATGCTCTTTCAAAAGTGATTTCAACTGCACGTTTGATGTCCAAGCTAAGGATAATTTTTTTTTTTTTTTTTTTGGGTAAAATTTAAATTTAAAAACGTTTTGGTCAAAATTTTGCAAAAATCATTTTTTGAAAAGTTATAGAAAGTAATGAAACATTTCAGTGATGTAAATTGTTAATCTAATGCACAATTCAAAAGAATTTTTTTTTTTAAGTGATGTAATTGGTTTTTAAATGGGCAAAAATCAAATAGGTATTTTTGTAAATAAGGTATGGTGTTTGTAAATCAAACACCTTCTAAGAAGCTTCCCTTTTTAACTTTTGCTAAAGTCTACCCATGTCATGCTATTATTATTACTTTTATTATATAAGAAGGATTACTACTTTAGTTTTAAGGGTCCATCTGGTTGGAGAGCTGGAAAAATGGAAGGATAGAAAATGGTTAGAAGATGGAAAAGTGGGAAAATATAAAAAATTAATTTCTCTACTTTTTGTTTGGTTGGGAGTGAAAAAGTGGAGGGATGGAAAAAATTGATTTCTTACCCATGTGCTATTATTATTATTATTATTATTATTTTGTAATAAAATTCACTTTTTTATACTTTTGAAAATAACAATATTTTCTAATTGAAAATGATTTAACAAAATAACAATTAAAAATACAAAGCGAAATTATCATCAAATCAGAATAGACACTTTATACTTAAATAATAACTACTTGTGCTTATAACTTAAAAATTTATATTTTTAAAGAATCTCTTAACACGTACCCATGTGAAGAGGCTAGAGGTCTTTAGTGAGAATAAAATGATGAATAAATAAATAAAAAAATCACTTAGAACTTATTCCTTCGAAACAATAATTAATAACCGCAAGAGAAGATGTTCTATAATCTATATAGGAGTTTATATCACAGAAAAAATATAAAATATAGAAGTTTATAATATAGATATATAATATATGTCTATACAATATACATAGGAGAAAAATGAAAAGGAAGCATACATGTGGGGAATTCTTGTTGATGACCCCTATATAGTTTAAGGAGCTCAACTAGCTTACATAAATTAAACTTTTACAACATAACAAAATAAGATAAAAAGTCTTTGAAATTCGCCAACCTGACAGAATATCTTCTTGAGGTGCTCCAATACAGTTTGTACTTTTATATTTCAACCACAATTACAGATTCATAAAATATTTTATTATCATGAAATTCGCCAACCTTAAACTTCACAACAATGTTGCGGACAAAATTATTTCTACCTAATTTCAAAATTTGTTGAATTATGCTAGAATGAGTGATCAACGAAAAATGGTATGTTCATATAATCAATACTAGGTAGAAGTATTCACTACTCACAATCACATAATTCAGCAAGTTATAAAATTAGGTAAATACTTGAATATATGCCTAGATTTATCCTAAATTTTTTAACTTAATTAAACTTATTAATTTGATGAAAACTTATAAACATAAAATAAATAAATAATAATAATTTATAATTTTTTCTATTATGTTGTTGATGTATTGTTAATCATATTCATTATCATATCGATTTATTATTTTATAACAAAATTGATAATATAATTATTGATTTATATTATTTTATAACAAAATTGATAATATAGTATTTTCCTAGTTTTTTGTTATTATTATTATTATTAGCATGTAACTCCATGCAAACGCATGGATGCATTTAAATTTAAACAAAAATTCTATTATAAAAATATAAATAATTAGTCAAATTAATTTTTTTTTTTAAACATGTAACACATGCATTCATGTGCATGCATACATATAGATACATTTAAAATTAAACACAATTTCTATCATAAAATATAGATAATTAGTCAAATTATTTTTTTAAGTAAACGTAATTAGTTATGTAAGGACACGTTTTGCAGTTTTCCCTTAGATATTTTTGGGTTTCCCTCCTTCTCGTATGTTCATGATGCACGTCCCTATCACTGGAGCTTCTTGAAATGTCACCTTGATTGTTGGAATACATATTTGAGCTGTATTTATCATACCCGAGGAGATATTCCTCCTCGAACCACCTTCTCATTCGTATTTTGCTCATTAAATCCTAAGTCTGAACCATTCATTACCATTCGTTTCTCCTCGGACTACTCACACTCTCGGCCAAGGCCCAAGGCCCAATATATGATTTGGGCCCTTAACCTTACAAGTCACATATTAAAATTCTTACCTAAATTTAATACTACTTATGATCATTTTTTTTCTAATTTTTAATAAGATAGAACATGTGGTGATTTTTGTTATGTGGTAATTTTTATTTTATTTATTTTTTGAGAAATATGTGGTGATTTTTATTGAGTATATGTGATTTTTTTTTTTTTTATAGTTCATTAATATTAGATTCTTAATATTTTGCACTCATTAACTCACTTGACATAAAAATTAAAAAACTTAAGTAGACAGATGGCACAAGTTTAAGTGGATAATTATGGTGTAGTTCCCACATCAATTTAGACACATGGTGTAAAATTGGATTATAATTTCAAATTCTAATTCAATTTTCTCTAAACTTTACCTATTAATATATATATAGATGACTTATAAATTTGAATTTTTTTTAGTTATATGATTATGTTTTTTATGGTTTATTATATTAGACTCGTTTTCTACACTAAATTAACTAATTTGACACAAAAATTTAAAATTTAGATTAGATGAAACACGTGACGCAAGATTAAACTCTAATTGAAATTCAATTTTTACACTAAATTAACTCATTTGGCACAAAATTCTAAAATTTAGATTAAATGAGACACATAACACAAAATTAGACTCTAATTGAATTTTAATTGGATTTTCTCTCTGCTTTACTTATTATTATTATTATATATTTTTATAGATTTGTCTAACGTTGCTTTTGATGTATTCGGTTGGACTGGCCCACCAGAAGCTGAATCCATGATTAGATGAACTTGAATATCAATATCAACCAACTCAGTGAAGCTTCATTTTCTTCTTGGGTTTTGTTTATGATAAATAAAAATATAGTTAGTAAAAGAGGGCCCAACCGGGTTCGAACCGGTGACCTCTTGATCTGCAGTCAAATGCTCTACCACTGAGCTATGGACCCGATTGTACTTTTCTTTTTTCCTTTTACTAGTATGTTTTTTGAATGGAAATTGTCAATGTAAATTATTGTGTTTTTCCTTCTGAATTGAGATTGAGAGTTCAGTTTACCTTTATGAAAGAGGAATTTGATGGTTTATAGAAATATTATTTCATGGAAGAAGAAACTTTCTGTTAAAACATGAACTTAAATTTTACAAATAGTTTTCTAAAAGAATTACTTTCTGAGAATAATAATAGTTTTCCTTTCAAAATCAAAGAACTAAAACCACAACTTCCTTCAATTAAAGAGGGAGAAGAACTACTTAACTACAAAGGCTAGGCTATTCTTACCATCTCAAACCCTAGAATGTTTGGCTTAGAGCCTTATAATAATCAATTTACAACAATAATATTAATTCGTGTCCCAAAATTTTAAGTATCATCTTCAATAATTTTATAGGAAGAGAGACAGGATCTTTGTCTTTCCGAAAGAATGACATCCATTTATGATTATAGTCAGATTTTAATCTCTCTACATAGTATCACTCTTTCTTGTTCCAATTTGCATAGCTTGCGCCACCCAAGGCTGCATATATGGGGTGTTGACAGGGCCGGCTCAAGGCCTAGGCAAGTTAGGCCTAGGCCTAAGGCCCCACCAAAAAACAAAAATTTCCTTGAAAAAAAAAAACCCCATTTTTCATAGTTAAAGGCCCAAATTTTTATAAAATTATATATATTTTCTAAAGGTTGTACATTTTTTTTTTATTAGTGATGTACAAATTTTACTATTGGCTTACAAATTGTCATGTTATTAATCACAAAAAAACAAGATAAAACATTCATTAGTTAAATTGATGAAGTTCACCAATAAGAGACAATATCACATTATATTTTGAACATTTTATAGTACTTTTAATTAGCGCATTTTTCTTTTTCATTTTTATTAAAACTCTCAAAGTACGAGACCAATAGAACCTTAACTCAATTGAAACCCTAAAATATATCAAAAAGATGTTGCAAATGTGTTAAATCATCAATTATAGATTAATCTCCCCTAATAGTTTAAGACTTTGATTTTTGTAAACTAATATCCTACAAAACTATACACCAAATAATATCTATCTCTCTCTCTCTCTTAAAATCAAAATATAAAATTAAAAATTAGATTACAACTTTATTTAATTAACATCATCTTATATCCAAAATAAAGTATTTTTTTCAATCGCAATATATTTTTATTTCTTTTTATTAATATTTATAATTCAACTATGATATTCAATTCTCTATATGAAATTAACATTAGTCTAGTTGGTATTATTTATGTATTTAATGTATCAAATTAATCTTAATTTGATTAGTATTAAATAATTTTATTTAATTAATATTTACATATTAAAGGTCCCACATAAATTTTTCGCCTTAGGCCCCAAATTATGTTGGGCCGCCCCTGGGTGTTGATGTTTTGCAAATGCACTGTCTTCTCTCGTGCGTCTATAGAGAGAAACTAAGATCGAAATTTGGATTACCAGAGGAACCTTGTGGTGATTGTTGTGTACATTGTTGCTGTGGACCATGTGCTCTTTGTCAAGAGCATGCGGAGCTAAAACATAGAGGGTTGGACCCTTCTAAAGGTTGTATTATAACTCAAACCATTTCCTTAAATCGTCATCACCGATTTTCACCATTATCATTATTTTAGGCTAACTTCATTTTCTACTGTACTAGGTTGGGTTGACCCACCAAATGCTCCTCCACAGTTCCCACCATTGATGTACAGATGAGCTCCTATTTTGGAGAAAGAATATCATCTGATGCATGAAAATGTATTTAATATCAAATAATATCACATCAATTGTATCAAAATCTAATAATTGAAAGACATGTGCAAAATAATCATATCAACATTCCATTACTATGCTCAAGGTGTTATCGGGGTGATTATTTTTGCACACGTCTCTCATTTATTAGATTTCAATACGGCTCACGTTCTATCATTTGACTTGCTATCATGTGTCAGTACTAGTTGTTAGAACAAATCAAAGAACGATTACTAAAAATAAAAAATTAAAAAAAATAAATAAATAAATCCTACTATGAAGGTTTTTTCGATGGTCAAATCTCTTTGATATGCTTTGTGTTAGATTATTGTCGTCATCAATAAAAGTGTGTTATTATTTGTACTTTAAAATCAAATATAAAAGTTGTTACTGGAGTTTTATGCAATTACTATTAGTCTATTACTATATCAATGAAGTTTGAGTGCAAATAACTGTTTCAATGGATACCCATGAGGAGAACTACGACCTATAACAAATAAATGTGGTTTTTATCAACAATAAAATAGGTTTACCTAGCAAGCTTTTGGTAGCGACTAAAGACGTTGACAGAAAAAGGGAGTTGCAATGGTCTAATATGTTAGCTAGGTTTTGTTGTATTATTAAAGTTTGGTTTTGTTTCAAATTATCTTCCGCTCTTCCCCAAAAAGTTGATGGAATTCTTCCACATCAATTGTAAATAGGTCAAATCAATCAGATTTAAGTTTAATCCAGTTAGAAATGAATCAAAATAAACTACATCAAGAAGGGGACTAAAACAATTATTTATATATATTGGTCATTGTATATTAGAAGAGTGATTATTTATATATATTGGTCATTGCATATTAGAAGAGTGATTATTGGATTCACACACGATGGGTGTTTTAACACATTCTCACTCCGTAACGTAGTCTCAACACCTAATCCTCGAGGTTGTAGGTTAGATTTTATCTGTTATCAATTTTCCTTCTTGTAATTTTCTATCACTTGTAACGAGTAAAATAAGTTTTGTATTTCCCTTTTCATCAAGTTGTACTTAGAAATCAAAGACATGTAATATTTTCTTCCCAAAATTTTCATAATATATGTATTTCACATATTAAGAAAATTTATTTTTAGGTTTTTCTTAATTTTCCTATATTAATTAAATTACGTGACAACTACATATAAGTCCCTTAGGTTAGGACGATGTGTCGATAGTTCAATCTCCATTTCGAGATTTTCATTATTGTGAGATAAAAAAAAATCTTAGTCCCCTCATATTGTGGTACTCACACGTCCTATGTCATATGCAAACACACCCTGCCCATTATAACTGAAGTCATGTTTTAAGTTACAGTGGGTTGTTTGAGTTTACACAGAGTATGTGTAACATGTTTTCCCCTTTTACTATTGCTATTGTTGATGGTTGGGTTACCACCTTTCCTTGAATGGGTGATTTGGATTGGGTCAGATAACTACTCGAGGCAACAAACAAAAGTGAATAGAAAAAGCCACATTGAACATGATTTGGAACTTTAAGAATGAAATTGAATTTATTGAACCAAAATGAAACCATGCTAAGTTAGAGGTTTGAAATTTTAACAAATTTACTTAGCCTTTTTTTTTCTTTGTTTCAATTTTGTCTTGATTTTTTTTGGTTTTATTTGGCTTGAATTATAGATGTCTTCATCTATAATTCAAGCCAAGATTTTTTTTTTTGGGTTTTACCCAAGATTTTGTTACTATGACAAAAGTTCCTCCATTGAGGACTTCATGGACCAATTTGATTTTCCATAGAAGGTTTCATGATTGTTGCAAAAATTTTAAATATGTCTTTTTCTCTTCTTTTTTTTTTATTATTAATTGTTACAAAAAGTAAGAGCGGGACAATTTGAACCACGAATATTTTCATAAAGAAGAAAAATAATTCTGGTCAATTACAAGACTTGGTAATGAGTTCTTTTTTCAAGTAACAATATGAAGCTAAAATACGTGCATGCAATAAAAATTTAATCTCATTTATATTTCTATGTAATTTATTTTTTTGGAGTATTTATTATTAGGGAGTGCCCACAAGTTGGTCGAACTCTTTGGGGGTGAAGTTGGCTATCAACCAAACCATATCAGGTGACAGTTTTATGGACCCATTACCGATTAAATTATGGATCATTATTTCACATAGGTATCCCAAAATATGAAGATAGAGAAAAAATTCCCGAAGTTATATCTTCAAACCTAAGAAAAAATCATAAATTAAAAAAATAAATTCAGATTTCCGCAAAATTCATCAGCGCAATGCTAAATATTTCAACAAATATTCAAACAATGGGTTCGAATTTAGTTTGGTGAGTTTGATTTTTATCTAGGATTTAGTGTTTTGATATGAGGAGCTATGACAAAATTTTACCTATCTCATCTTATTTTAGTAATGAAATGCAACCAAATGCAACCTCTGTACTCTTATAATTCATATTCCACATCACAATAAATGTAGCAACTACGAAGTTCATGTATATTCCAATGCACAAAATATTTCATCAATTCAGTGAACCCAGTTTTTAGCAGATGGCCTATGCATTCTAAGTGCAATGCCAATTATAATTTAGATGACAGCACGCACAAAATATTGTAATCCATTTGTCATTTTTTTCAACCATGGTTTGAGTGTTTTCTTTTATTCTTCTTTGTGAACTTCTGCTTGGAAGTTCATTGATTGGTACTTAAAATATAAATTCAGGCGACATTACCTAGAACTCTACTAGGTGTGCGTTTGGCTCTAATTTAAAGAGTCAGCTTATTTTTGCTACTATTTATGAGCCCTATTATAATTTTGGTACTATTCATGGCTCTCATGGTACTATTTCAGCCAATTTTAACTTTTATCTATAGTACTTTCAGCAAAAAGTTTTCAATTTCAGCAAAATAAGTAGTTTCCAAACAGAACCTAGGTGAAACTTTATTTTATTTTTTGACCATGGAAATGTGATAAAACAATATTTTACCAGGCGGAGTTTCCCAAAGATAGTGTCAAAAAAAAAGCTCCTACATGGAGGGGAGGTATAAATAGATGAATTGTAGCTACGCTAGTACCTCTACAAAATTCGTACTTTCAATCTTTTTTTACTTCTTTTTTATTTCTGGATGGCTTCGAGAACGTGAATTTCATTCGTATATCTAATGAACCGAAATGGTCTAATGGTCTTCATGAGTGTGGAGTGAACAAATGTACATGTATGCTCTCTTTTCTTTCTCCCACATGCATGCACAACATTGATGTAAGGTTGAATTTAATCAACCATCTTGTTGGTTTTATTTCGTGCCAAATTTGCTTGTATTTCAGCATTTAGTAACCCTGTATTTAGGTGGGTTTATTGTAAGGGTAGTGAGTGAGATAAAGTGTTGATTGCTCAAGAGTGTGCAAGAAAACAGAGACTCGCGGCTCGATCTCGCGGGTGGCTCGCGACTTCAAGCCGCCAGATGCAGCACACGTGCCAAGCATGCCAGAAGGTGAACAGTCATGCTAGCTGGAGCACTACAGGACAAAATAAGACAACTAACCATACGGTTATCTCGCGACTGGGTCTCACGACTTAGTCAAGTCGCAAGGCCAAGCCGCGAGCCACCCTTGTTTTGTAAAACCTGACATTTCACATTCCTCTCTCACTCCAGTATAAATACCCCTTATACCCACAAATGAAAGAGAGCTTCCAGAGAGAATTTTGAGAGAAAAACCCTAGAGTAAAACGAGATTGATTCACCTACAATCTATATATTAGAGTCTCTTCAAATTCCTCAACTCTCTTCCTCTCCATTGTCAAACCCTTGAGAGGCATTTTACCAAAATCTTGTTCTCACCATATTCATTACTGTGAGAGGGCTGTTTGGTATTCTGGGAAGCAGTTAGGAAGGAACCAATCTACATTGGTTGATGCTACGGTCTAGTAGCGAAATCCGGGAAGTTAGAAAAGAAAAAGGTTCGACGCAACCTCGTTGGAGTAAGAAGCTTGGAGGGCTTAGGTGCACTGGGTAGATTAGGCTTGGAGGGTCTATTGCTGTCCATGTATCCCAACTACATTTTCTAATGGATTGTTTACCGCTTGGAGGGCGGCGGAGAGGTTTTACACCGAGGGCTTCGGTTTCCTCTTCGATAACACATCGCGTGTTGTCTTTGTGTTTGCATCTTCCTTCCCTTTATCTTTGCCTTTTATTATCTGCTGTGGGTTGTGATTTTAATTTGGCTTAAATAGTTTTTCCAATTCTATATTATAGCTTATGTTCATTTCCGCACACTAGTTGTTTGACATAAAGCTTGAATTGGTTAATTTGTAAATTGGGGGTCTAAACGTTCAAGGATGTATATACACATATTTGAACTTTCAATTGGTATCAGAGCGGGTGCACTTGTTGTGGTTTTATTACCTAAGTGCGATCCTAGACTCCTGTGTTGTGGTAGCTGTTATGGAAAATACCATGCTAAATTGTAGTTTAAGTGTTTGTGAAAATGACTCTATGCATATGTTTGAAGGGTGTCTTACCAATGAACTTGTAGAGTTGTTAAAAACTAAGAAACATGCTAGGATATTTGTTCACATGCTGGAATATTTTGAAAATCATAATCATATCTTACACAGTAGCATATCTGAATCTAAATCGTTGATTAAGAAATATAAAAGAAAGAATAGAACGTTGTGTGAGATGATTGAGAGTCTGAAAATGAATGGTCAATCTGACAGAAGCATGAAAACTGATGATGAGTTTTTGTTTGAAGGTCAAGAATGTTTGTCTCATGTGAGCTTATTTGTGCATACCTCATTGAAGGTGTTTAATGCATGCTTGTGGTATCTTGACAGCGGTTATTCTCGCCATATGACAGGGGATAAGTCACTGTTTAAGACACTCAAAGAAAAGGTTGGTGACTATGTGACTTTTGGTGATGGAAGTCATGCTCAAGTCCTAAGCAAAAGGACTATCGAGATACTTGGACTACCGCTGTTGAAAGATGTGTTATACATAAAAGGGCTGAAGGCAAATCTACTGAGCATCACTTAAATTTGTGATGATGATTTCCTGGTACAATTCTCTAAGAAGGGATACTTGATCATCAATGAAGAAGGGATTCAGGTCTTGGAGGTAAATCGGACTACAGACAATTGTTATGGAGTAGTTCCCACGGCACCCATTTCGTGTAGAAGTGCTCGTGTTGATATGTTGGAACTTTGGCATCACAGATTTGGGCATGCTAATTTCAAACAAGTAGCTAAAGTATCCAAACTTGAAGCAGTTGAGGGACTTCCTAAGTTTGGAAAGGTGAAGAAGACCATTTGTGGTGCATGCCAAATGGGAAAGCAAACAAAGGCAACTCATCACAAGGTGAATGTGATTGCTACTTCTCGGTGTTTGGAGTTACTTCATGTTGATCTAATGGGGCCTACCAGAACTGAAAGCCTAGGAGGAAAGAGATACATTATAGTCATTGTGGATGATTACTCAAGATACACTTGGGTTGAATTTCTTAGTGAAAAATCAGAAGTATGTGAGAGGTTGGAAATTCTGTGCAAAAAACTACAAATCGAGAGAGGGGTCCCTATTGCCAAAATAAGAAGTGATCATGGGAGGGAATTTGAGAATGCAAGATTCGAGTCTTTCTGTGAAAAGAATGGAATCAAAAGGGAATTTTCAGCCCCCAAAACTCCACAACAAAATGGAGTGGTAGAGAGAAAAAATCGGATGATTCAGGAAATGGCGAGAGTCATGTTACTTAACAAGCAAATACCTCAAAAGTTTTGGGGAGAAGCTGTCAACACCTCGTGTCACATTGGCAATAGAATATTTTTTCAAGTAGGAACAAAGAAGACCGCCTATGAGATTTGGAATGGAAAGAAGCCTAAAGTGAAGTATTTCCGGGTGTTTGGAAGCAAATGTTATATCCTAAATGATCGAGAGAATCTTGGAAAGTTTGATGCGAGAAGTGATGAGGGTATTTTTCTTGGGTACTCTACTACGAGTCGGGCGTATAGAGTTTTTAACAAGAGAACTAAGACAGTGATGGAGTCCATCAATGTCAAGATTGATGATGCCTTATCTAAAGTGGAGATGATTGATGATGGAGAAGGACCAAGCACCAAAGAACCCGATGTTGAGGTCGAAGCTCTTGATATAGAAGTTGAAGAACCTACACCAGAAGAAGAATCGACTCCCATCAACCCAAGAATGGAAACGAGGTCGATGTCTAGAACATCAAGTCCTCTTACTCCTCCGGAAGTCCATCCTCCCATCTCTCAAAGTGATGAAGTCTCCACATCAAAGAAGCCATCTTCAAGAGTAATTAAGAACCATCCGGAAAGCAACATCATAGGGTCTCTAGATGAAGGTCTTCGCCTCAGAAAAGGAAACATCATGTTGGCCAATCATGTAACATATCATTGCTACCTTGCTCAATTTGAGCGAAAAAGGGTAGAAGAGGCCCTTCAAGATGAGAATTGGGTTGAGTCAATGCATGAAGAACTGAATCAGTTTGTGAGGAATGATGTGTGGGAACTTGCTCCAAGGCCTGAAAATGTTCATGTCATAGGCACAAAATGGATTTTCAAAAACAAAACCGATGAAGATGGAGAGATAATTCGAAACAAATCTCGGTTAGTAGCTCAAGGATACACTCAAGTAGAAGGAGTAGACTTTGATGAATCCTTCGCTCCTGTGGCAAGACTTGAATCCATTCGAATTCTCATGTCCATTGCATGCATTATGAATTTCAAACTCTATCAAATGGATGTAAAATGTGCATTTCTGAATGGATACCTAAATGAAGAAGTGTTTGTTAAGCAACCAAAAGGATTTGAGGATCCTCACTTTCCAGATCATGTATTGAGATTGAAGAAAGCCCTTTATGGCTTAAAACAAGCCCCTAGAGCCTGGTATGATCGGCTTACACATTACCTCCTAGATAGAGGATTCAAAAGGGGATATGTCGACCGAACTTTGTTTGTCAAAAATGATGAAGATTATCTCATTGTGGCACAAGTTTATGTTGATGACATAGTGTTTGGGGCAACCATTGAAAATCGTGCTATTGAATTTTCTGAGAAGATGAAGAAGGAATTTGAGATGAGTATGATGAGGGAACTCACATTTTTCTTGGGTCTTCAAGTCAAACAACAGAAGGAGGGTATATTTGTTTCACAAGAGAAGTATGCTAGAAACATTGTCAAGAAGTTTGGACTAGACTCCAAAAAACATGTGTCCACTCCCATGAGCTCATCTACTAAACTGAATGTTGATTCTTCTAGAGTAGAAGTAAGTCCTACCTTATATAGGAGTATCATTGGGAGTTTACTCTATCTTACAACTAGTAGACCGAACATTGCATTCAGTGTTGGTGTTTGTGCCAGATATCAAGCTAATCCAAAGGAATCTCACCTGACTGCAGTTAAGCGAATCATTCGATATGTTAATGGAACTTCAAACTATGGTCTATGGTATTCAAAAGACTCAAATGCTTGTCTTGCTGGGTATTCAGATGCTGACTGGGCTGGTAGTGTAGACAATCGAAAGAGTACTTCAGGAGGCTGCTTCTACCTTGGTAACAATCTTGTCTCGTGGATGAGCAAGAAACAAAATTCCGTGTCTCTATCTACTGCTGAAGCAGAATACATCGCCGCTGGAAATTGCTACACTCAGCTTCATTGGATGAAGAAATTACTTCATGATTATGGAATTCCTCAAGAGACGATGTGTGTCTTCTGTGACAACACCAGTGCCATCAATCTTTCCAAGAATCCTGTCCAGCATTCAAAATCTAAACACATAGAGATACGTTACCATTTCATTCGTGATCTGATAGAGGAAAGAGTTGTGTGTCTTGAGTTCATACACACCGACAATCAAAAGGCGAACATCTTCACCAAGCCTCTCGATGGTCCACGGTTTGAATCACTCCGTAAGACCATTCGTGTTGGTACAATTCCTTAACTCTCTTGTGTGATGTGTGCTTCACATATTTATAATATGATAAGTTTGTTTGTGTTGGGGCACACACTACTTTGTTGGCTCTTTGTGTAGCATGATTATTGATTGTTTGTCTATTTGTGCATACTGTTGCTCCTTTTTATTTTTTATCAATCTTTTTCTTCTTTATGTCAAAAATCCAAAAATCACATAAAAATTAGAAAATCAAAAAGTTTGATTGACATAGTTGAGTTTTGTCTCAAAACTTGTTTTGCCTTGTACCTTAGTGCTAATGGCTTTGTGCATTTTCGAGCATAGTTTGTTTCCTTGCACTCTTATCACTGTGGGAGAAATCTTGAAATCAATGTGTTTGTTGTAAATAGATCTTCAAACTTGTCATGAATGATTAGTGAATGGTTATGATGATCTTGAGACATGCATAGACTTGTGTCTATATATCTTCCCACTCTTTATTTATTTATTTATTTATTTGCTAAAAAGAGCTTACCAAATGTTAATCTCCAAATGAAAAGAGATATTGAGCTGTAAAAACCTGTCGCACATACTAGTATTTGACTAGGAAAAAGGGAAAGCGACCAAAAATTAAAGTGATTATTTATTCAAAAAGCCAAAGGCTTGTTCATTAAAGTGAAATATCAAATATCACTCTCACAATGAGAGGTGATTGTCTCGAAAAGGATCAAAAAGATCATTTGTTATGATTGAAAGTGAAGTCAAATGTAAAGTTCCAAGATATGTTATCAAGTTTTGTGGGAGGTCATATATGCATATTTCTATAATTGAGATGGGTCACATGATCTAGTGCTGATTGTGTATGCCTTGGTTGAATTGATCATTGAAACTTCACATTAGACTAAGGACTATCTCATTGTTGATATTCACACACAACACACAAGTCTATATTCAATAAATGCCATATTCATTTGTGTAATTGTACTTGATGAAATGTGTTTTCACATGCTCAATCTTTGTTGATTCAAGCACAAAAAGATTTTTGAGTGTTTTAAGTGTTTTTGGAAAGTATTTTGATCTTAAAATCTGAAATTTCAAAAGTTCATTTTTGCCCTGTTTTGGCGACTCAGTCGCGGGTAAATCAAGTCGCGGGCCTCAGTCGCAAGTTCGCGGGTCAATTTTGGCAACTTGTTCGCGAGTGGAAGGTCCAGTCGCGAGGGTTACTCAGAGATTTTCGCGGCTCAGCTCGCGACTCCCTCGCGGGTAAACCTTCCAGTCGTGAAAAACACTTAGCAAATTTTTCAAAATTTTGTCTTTGAGTGTTTTGGCGGCTTGACCTAGCGACTTGTTGGCGACTCACTTCAGTCGCGAAAAACGTGTGTTCTGCAAAATGAGCCCATTTTCAACACCGTTCTCAAAAAGGGGTTCTCATTTGCCTGTCTTGAACTCTGGGTCTGTTCATTTTCTAATCTTACTTTCTCTTATGCATCATCATTGTGGTAATCTTCAAATTCTTTCAACAACTTGTTACCATTCAATCTATCTTCAAGGAAAGGTATGGGTTTTGTTCTCTACTCTTTGTTTTGCCTTTTCCTCATGTTTTTGTGTTCTCCTTGGTGTTCATATTTCTCTTACCTGTGTTTGATCTCTTGAGTGTATGATGTTCTCATTTTTGTGTGGTTTTAATCTGACCCACTCTATTGTGTAGCTACATTTGGGTCATTTTTGTCCCACATTGCTATTTTCTGGACATTTCCATCTAGCTTTTAGGGTTTCTTCATTATCCCTTAGTTAAACTAACCCACTGCTAATAATGTCTATTGGATTGTGTTCTGTCTTTTTCTCTATTCATGATTCAGACTGGAAATGTCACCATTCAAGAAAGCAGCTGTGAAAGGAGGCAATTCCAAAGGGAAGGAACATGTCATTGATGTTGATGACTACTCACCTCAAACAAAAGGGACTCGTTCTTCATCAAAAAGATTCGATCCCAACAGGTTCAGATCTTATGCTGCCTATCAGTCTCATGAGAATTATTTCTGAAATGCTACACCATTACTAGAAAGACCTGTTGATCAATCATCACTTCATGATACTGACATTCCGAAATGGTTTGCTCACAAGGATTGGAATTACCTTCTCTCTGATCTGGATGACGCATATGAAGATTTGGTAAACGAATTTTATGCCAACGCAATTGTGGAAGAAGATGAACTTAAGTGCTGGGTTAGGAAAAGGAGTTTTTCAGTCTCTCCTACATATTTGGCAGAGATCCTTCACATCAACCGACCAATGCTTCGACACTCACCGGTTTATGATGATCTTTGTCCTGATGAGGAACTTCTCAAGGAGGGTCTTGGCCAAGACTTGGAATTCTCATCCAATGGAAACTCCGTCAGTGTTTCCTCTCTTCCTCCAAAACTGAGAGTGCTTACAATTGTGAGTTTCACAATTTGTACCCCTTATCAAGCATTGGGTATATGAACCTCGAGCGTGCTTTGTTTCTTCATGATCTAATCTCTGATGTAGAAATTGACATCTGTGCTCATATCTTTCATGTTCTGCGCAAAACGGTTCTACAAACTGAGTCCCGAATGTGCATTCCTTTCTGCTGTCTCATTTCAAGGATCTTGAAGCTCAAGGGAATTTATCCAACGGCAGATGAATCTCCTCACTCAAAACCGAGTCCAATCAACATGCGTACATTCAACGCAAGCATTGGACATAGTCGGAAGAGAGCCAAACCAGAAACTTCTGCATCTCACAGTGGCTCTCATTTCAGCACTCTCTCCCTTGATGAAAAACTTGATCACATTGTATCCTCTGTACACGAGTTGAATACAAAGATGTCTGGACTCACATCTACTCTACACCATCACAGCACTCGATGGGATATGAAGTTTACCTCACTTCAAACTCAATTGGATTAGATTCAGAGAAGGCTAGAAGAGAATGTATGGCCTATTCCATGACAAAAGGGGGGAGTGATAGCCTGATCAGAGGGGGAGGATATTACCTAAGGGGGAGTGTTTCTGCATTCTTCTTCAGATTAAGTTGCTATATTTTCGTCAGTTTAAGTTGTTATATTGTCTTTTGTACCCATGATGCTTATGTAAGCTTTTAGGGATATGTTTTATGCATATTTGTAGGCTTTATGGTTTATACCATGCTTTATGCAGCCTTTTATACTTTGTTTAAATCAGTACTTCTATCTAAATGTCTTGCATTTTGTATTAAGTACTGTCACTCTTGTGCCCTGGTAGGATTGTTCCTAGATGCATATACTTAGTGTATTATGCATTGGTTGAGTGTTAGGCATGCAAGTAACTTGCTTTGTTCTTGTTAACTTGTATGTTCAAGTGTTCATTCCAAGTGTGAATGAACACTGTGATCACTACCTTGTGGTGATTACTTGATTAATCAAGCTATGATTTGATACTTCACTTCATCTTTGCTTGATCACCTTAAGCCTATTTCATATGCATTTCATACTTTTCTGCATACAATGATCATGGTGTATTGTTGTTTTTTAGGAGTTTCATGTTCTTATGATTCAAGTGCTTCACAGCTTCTAGAGTTAGGTGTGAGTGAGTTTTATTCAACTGTTCCCAACTCACATGTTAAGTCTAGAGTCTATTTTAGGATTTTGTCACAGAATAGCCAAAGGGGGAGATTGTAAGGTTGAATTTAATCAACCATCTTATTGGCTTTATTATGTGCCAAATTTACTTGTATTTCAGCATTTAGTAACCCTGTATTTAGGTGGGTTTATTGTAAGGGTAGTGAGTGAGATAGAGTGTTAATTACTCAAGAGTGTGCAAGAAAACAGAGACTCGCGGCTTGATCTCGCGGGTGGCTCGCGGCTTCAAGCCGCCAGATGCAGCACACGTGCCAAGCATGCCAGAAGGTGAACAGTCATACTAGCTGGAGCACTACAGGACAAAACAGGACAACTGGCCATACGGTTATCTTGCGACTGGGTCTCGCGACTTGACTAAGTCGCGAGGCCAAGCTGCAAGCCACCCCTGTTTTGTAAAACCTGACGTTTCACATTCCTCTTTCACTCCAGTATAAATACCCCTTATACCCACAAATGAAAGAGAGCTTCCAGAGAGAATTTTGAGAGAAAAACCCTAGAGTAAAACGAGATTGATTCACCTACAATCTATACATTAGAGTCTCTTCAAATTCCTCAACTCTCTTCCTCTCCATTGTCAAACCCTTGAGAGGCATTTTACCACAACCTTGTTCTCACCATATTCATCACTGTGAGAGGGCTGTTTGGTGTTCTGGAAGCAGTTAGGAAGGAACCAATCTACATTGGTTGATGCTACAGTCTAGTAGCGGAATCCGGGAAACTAGAAAAGAAAAAGGTTCGGCGCAACCTCGTTGGAGCAAGAAGCTTGGAGGGCTTAGGTGCACTGGGTAGATTAGGCTTGGAGGGTCTATTGCTGTCCATGTATCCCAACTACATTTTCTAGTGGATTGTTTACCGCTTGGAGGGCGGCGGAGAGGTTTTACGCCGAGGGCTTTGGTTTCCTCTTCGATAACACATCGCGTGTTGTCTTTGTGTTTGCATCTTCCTTCCCTTTATCTTTGCCTTTTATTATCTGCTGTGGGTTGTGATTTTAATTTGGCTTAGATAGTTTTTCCAATTCTATATTATAGCTTATGTTCATTTTCCGCACACTAGTTGTTTGACATAAAGCTTGAATTGGTTAATTTGTAAATTGGGGGGTCTAAGCGTTCAAGGATGTTTATACACATATTTGAACTTTCAATTGACATTCTCATACAATATTTGCCAAGCATATATATATATATATATATATATATATATTCACACACAAATTAATGGTTTGAAAGTTCAGTTAGTGATGAAATGACTATGGTGCAGGTTGCATAACATGCTGTCTCCCATGCATCACCCATGGCCAAATCGCTGAGGTTTTGGATGGAAGGAAAAGTTGTAAGTATAATCATTTTGTTAATATTTATAGAAGAATTGAAGATGAATTCCAGATTTGGGAATTGGAAACTTCCCTCAAAATATTGTTCCATCCTGTATAAGATTATTTGAGACTAAGTGCCTATTTGGATTGGATTTATTGAGCATCTGTGTTTTGAGTTTCACGTTTCCTTCTTCTTCTTCTTCTTTTTTTCAACTCGTATGAACAGTAACTACACTGTTCATGCACATGGATTCACTATGCAAGAGACAAAGTGGTTCATGCGCTGTTCATGAAACCTACAACCACTTTATTCAAAAAAAAATATAAAAAAATGGGTCCTATGGCACTATTCACACATTTAAAAATTATTTTGTTACAGCGTTTTCAGTTTTCAGCAAAATAAGCTGTATCCAAACAGACCCTAAGAGTACGTTTGGGAACAACATATTGAATTGAAACTGAAATTTTTTTGCTGAAAGTACTGTAGATAAAGATAAAAGTTAGTTGAAATAGTACAGTAGGGCCCATAAATAGTACCAAAAAGTGCAGTGGGACTCATAAATAATAGCAAAAATAAACTGAATAATAAAATAAGTTAAGTAAAACTCTAATGCCAAATGCACACTAAGAAATGCTCTTTCAAAAGTGATTTCAGCTGCACGTTTGATGTCCAAGCCAAGGATTTTTTTTTTTTTTTTTTTGGGTAAAATTTAAATTTAAAAACGTTTTGGCCAAAATTTTGCAAAAAAACACTTTTAAAAAAGTTATATAGAGTTTTATATAACATTTCAATGCCCGTTACAATTTGTCCACTTGAACGAGATATTTTGATATCGGCATCTGAATATCGTTTTGAAATTATCGATAATATATATTAATTAGTGCTATAATAATAATAATAATAATATTTAAATTGTTAATCTAATGCACGGTTCAAAAGAAATTTTTTAAGTGATGTAATTAGTTTTTAAAGGTGGAAAAATCAAATTGGTATTTTTGTAAATAAGAAAGGAATGGTGTTTGTAAATCAAACACCTTCCAAGAAGCTCCCCTTTTTTACTTTTGCTAAAGTCTATCAAGATCAAGGCAGTCTGTGTGAGCAATTAGAGCAGAGGAAGCAAGACTCAACATGTGTAGCTGAAGTTCAAAAAGCAATATCTAAAGCACTTGTAGTTTAGTAGTTGCATTTGTACCATAGATAATACGACCTGTAGTTTAGGATAGTTTTCATTTTCTGTCATTAGTGTTTACACGTGAGTGGGTTGGTTAGTCACACATGAGACTGGTTGTTATTTTGTTAGTTTAGTTTGGAAGCTCTGTTTTACTCCTTGGTTGAACCTGATGTTGTATATAAAGGCACAAGCTAAATTAATTCAATACAATTCAGTTTTTCCCAATTCTATTGTTTCTTATATGGTATCAAAGCTCTCTAGAAACTTCCATTTCTAGGGTTTGACAGATTTGGGAATTTTCTTTTCTCATCCACCATTATTGTTTCTCTTCAAGCTTTCTCAAGCCTTCTCAAAATCTTTTCAAGCTCTTCACTTTCCTTTAATGGCTATCACAACTGCAGCTAACACTTCCACCCACTAAATCTTCATCTTCTTCGCAAGATTCATACAATCTCAATGATCCTTTGTTTTTACATCCTGGAGAAAATCCAGGGGCTGTTCTTACTTCTCAACCTTTAATTGGGGAAGAGAATTATTTTGCTTGGGCAAGATCAGTGAGGAAGTCTTTGATTGGCAAAAATAAGCTTGGTTTTATAGATAGTTCTATAACCATTTCTTCTCCATTGGTGAATTCACCAACAGCTATTCAAGCTTGGATTCGTGCTGACAATATAGTTGGTACTTAGATCATCAATTCAATTTCACCAAACCTTCAAGGTAGTATCATCTACAGAGATACTGCATTTGAGATTTGGACTGATCTTTGAGACATATTCGGAAATGGCACTAAGGTTTTCAATATCCAAAAGCAAATTGCTAAGATTCATCAGGGAGAACAATCACTCACTGATTACTTCACTCAACTTAAAGTCTTGTGGGATCAGCTTCAGAATCTTAGCCCATTTCCTCAATGCACTTGTGGTAAGTGTGTGTGTAATATCAATCAGAGGTTGAAGGATCTTCAAGCCAAAGAAGCCACAATGAAGTTTCTCATGGAAGTCAATGATGTGTTTTCTCAAGTCAGAACACAAATCTTGCTCATGGATCCATTGCCTTCTGTCAATAATGCTCATTTTTTGTTCATCCAAGAGGAAATGCAAAGGCTTGTCACCAATTCTGTTAGGGTTGAATCTACTGTTTTAGTTACCAAGAGCTCAGGCAACAATCCTAAAGGGAAGGAAAGACCTTTATGCACTCATTGTGGGAAATTGGGCCACACTATGGATAAATGTTACAAACTCCATGGTTTTCCACCAGGTTACAAATTCAAGAACAAGAATATAATGGCTCATCAAGTTTCAACTGTTGCAAACCAGTTCCAAGGTCATCACTTGGCTCCAAATGCTGATGATAATCTTGTTGTCACTGCTCAAGCACCTGCATTTACACCTGATCAGTACCAACAACTTCTGTCTTTGATTGGAGTTCACTAGGCATCAACAATTCAAGAACCTCACATGGTTAATGCTGTTTCTTTGCCATCCAATGCAATTGCAGGTACTGTTTCTTGCTCACCACATTCAGTCTTTTCTAATTTCTACTAAGGTTGTGAATAGAAAGGCTTTTGGTGTTGAAACTTGGGTTATAAACACTGGTGCTATAGATCACATAGTTTGTTCAATGCATTTATTGAATTCTTTTACTGCAATTTCACACACTGTGGTTGAATTGCCTAATGGGGAGGCTACTCTTGTGACTTATGTTGGTACCATTAAGCTTGCCTCACATATTACCCTAACAAATGTCCTTTGTGGGCCTTCTTTTTCATTCAACTTGATATCTGTTAGTGCCTTAACTCATTCTCAGCCCTTTTGTCTTGTGTTTCTTTCCAATTATTGCTTTATACAGGACCTTACCTACTGGAACACGATTGGAATGGGCCAAATGCATGATGGACTTTATCTATTACAAGGATCTAATCTTTCTAAAGCTTCCAAGTCTCTTGATGATTTTCTTCTCAGGCATAAGTTCAGCTCCTTTATTGCCTTTTCTTCTTCTATTTCTCATGTCATCTACAATGGCAAAATTGATTGTTTTATTTTACAATATGGTACATACTCAATTTCAAACTACCATTAAGTCCATCAGAACTGATAATGCTTTAGAGTTTAATATGATTGATTTTTACAATTCTAAGGACATTATTCATCAACAAAGCTGTGTTTACACTCCACAACAAAATTCAGTTGTGAAGAGGAAACATCAACATATTTTGGCTACAGCTAGGGCCTTACAAATTCAGTCCAATATCCCTCTTGTTTTCTGGGGTGATTGTGTCCTCACAGCTGTCTATTTGATCAATAAACTTCCTACCCCTTTCCTACAACATAAGTCCATAAACTAAGGCAATTTATGGCTAAAACAAGAAAACCACAACTTGAGGCAGCACTTAAGGTTCTACAATACTTGAAGAATGAACATGGTAAATGCATTTTCTTCTCAGCAAGTTCAAAGCTACATATGAAGGGTTTCACTAATTTTGACTAGGCTTCATGTCTAGATACCAGAAGGTCTGTTACTGGATATTGTATTCATTGGGGATTCACTAGTTTCATGGAAATCAAAGAAACAGTCCATTGTTTATAGATCCTCAGCAAAAGCAAAGTATATGGCAATGGCTATTTCAACTTGTGAAATTGTTTGGATTCTCTATTTGTTAAAGGATCTTCAAGTTGATCACAATAGAGAAGCATTGCTGTTTTGTGACAGCCAAATAGCTCTTCACATAGATTCTAATCCTGTTTTCCATGAACGAATGAAGCATATAGAAATTGACTATCATGTTGTGAGGAATAAGGTGTTGGAGAGAGTTATCAAGCTTATTCATGTTAGAACTCAGTCCCAATTAGTAGATTTGCTCACTAAAGCTCTAAGTCACAAACAGTTTTCAGAGCTTCTATCCAAGATGGGACTTATCAACATTTATCAACCTACAGTCCATCTTGAGGGGGAGTATCAAGATCAAGGCAGTTTGTGTGAGCAATTAGAGTAGAGGAAGCAAGACTCAACATATGTAGCTGAAGTTCAAGAAGCAATATCTGAAGCACTTGTAGTTTAGTAGATGCATTTGTACCATAGATAATACGACTTTTAGTTTAGGATAGTTTTCATTTTCTGTCATTAGTGTTTACACATGAGTGGGTTCGTTAGTCACATGTGAGAGTGGTTGTTATTTTGTTAGTTTAGTTTGTTAGCTTTGTTTTACTCCTTGGTTGAACCCGATGTTGTATATAAAGGCACAAGCTAAATTAATTCAATACAATTCAGTTTTTTCCAATTCTATTGTTTCTCATAAAGTCTACCCATGATACAGTTTGAACTTGTATATTTCAACCACAATTACAGATTCATAAAAAGTTTTATTATCATGAAATTCACCAACCTTAAACCTCACACATATAATTTTGTGCAATGACAATGTAATTTTGTTCTTGTTTGCCACTTTGACCTTTGCCGTTTTTCATAGCATGTTGTCGGCAAGGGTGATTGTACTTGTTGTTGATGGGGGTCCAATGTCATTGGGTTCTCTCCTGGATCTATAGAAGGAAACTACGAGCAAAATTTGGATTACCAGCTGAGCCTTGTGGTGATTGTTGTGTACATTTTTGTTATGAATCGTGTGCCCTTTGCCAGGAGCATGCTGAGCTCAAAAACAGAGGCATGGATCCATCCAAAGGTTTACACTAACCTAAGTTAAATTATTATGATTAATGTTAGTGGAATACTATAAATTTCACCAGAATATTGCAAACAAAACTATTTCTACACCCAATTTCAAAATTTATTGAATTATGTGAGAGTGAGTGGTCAACAAAAAATGGTGAATTCATATCAGTATTAGGTAGAAAATATCTGCCACTTACAATCGCATAATTTAGCAAGTTATTATAAAATTGGGTAAGTACTTGAGTGTATGCCAAGATTTAACCTAAATTTTTTAACTTAAGAGTTACAAATTTCTTAAAAACTTTTAAACATAAAATAAATAAATAATTATGATTATGATTATGAATTTTTTTATTATGATTTATGAATTTTTTTATTATTATGTTGTTGTATTGTTAATCATATTCATATTCATTATCATATCGATTTATATTATTTTATAACAAAATTGATAATATATTTAGTATATATTTAGTTGTTTATTATTATTATTATTATTATTATTAGGAAAATGTTAACAGACACTTCCATTTAAGGATGATTTATTGTAGGGTCCTTCTAATAAAAAAATTGGTATAAATTAATTAAATGATTAAAAATAATACTAAAATAACAAGTGAAATTCAAAAAATTGGCTTTATTGACTCTACAACCTATTGTAAGATTGACTTTATTGATATAAAGTTGTAAAGTTGTTTCTTATTATTATTATTATTAATAGTTGTAAAGTTGTTTCTTAACGTTGCTTCTTCTTCCCATCTATCCGTCTTCACCATCTGGCCGGTTTTTCCTCTAATCATAAGCCAATTTGGCTATGCTCTGATGATGTGCATAGCCGTTTCTACCGACCTCAGAGACCTTTCCGATTCGAAGAGATGTGGATTAAAGATGAAGGATGTGAAGGGGTGGTTAATGCAACCTGGGATGTATCTGTGGAAGCTGCCCCGATGTTGAAGGTTTTGCACAAAGTAAATAATTGCCAATCTCATTTGAAATCCTAGAACAAGAATATTTTCGGTAACATCAGAGGCACTCTAGTTCAGAAAAGGAAATTATTGGCAAAGGCAGAGCTTGTGGCTGTATCTGGGCAGAATATTGGGCAAGTAAAAGTTCTCAAAGAAGAAATTAATAAATTGTTAGACTTAGAAGAGTGTATGTGGAGTCAGAGAGCAAAAACGGACTGGCTGCGATATGGTGATCGGAACTCTAAATACTTTCACTGTCGTGCTTCTGATAGAAACAAAAGAAACTTTATCTCGAGTCTTGAAGATGACCTTGGCTCATGGGTGGAAGAGGAGGATAGGATCGGTGAGTTATTGAATGACTTTTACTCCTCTTTATTCTCATCTTCTAATCCAACGGAATTTGATGTTGTCCTTCATGGTGTAGAACCTCGGGTTACTCGGGAAATGAATGAATCTCTGACCCGGCCTTTTGTAGCCTCTGAAGTCCAGACGGCCCTTGCCCAAATGAAAGCTAACACATCTCCCGGGTCGGACGGATTTCCCCCCCTGTTTTACAAACAATATTGGCCAAAAATTGGAGCGAAGGTTTCAGATGCAGTTATTGGGGTTCTTAATATAGGTATTCTCCCTCATGAGCTTAACCATACTTTCCTGACTCTAATCCCTAAGATAAAAAGTCCAAGGAGGGTTAGTGATTTTAGGCCAATTAGTTTGACTAATGTGCTTTATAAACTAATTGCAAAGGTTCTTGCTAACCGTCTGAAAAAGTTTCTTCCTCAGTTGATTTCAGAAACCCAGAGTGCTTTTGTGCCTGGTCGCCTAATAACTGATAACATTTTGATTGCTCATGAAACTCTTCACTATATGAAGTCCAAGCGAAAGGGGAAGGTGGGATTGATGACCTTAAAGCTCGATATGAGCAAAGCATACAACCGTGTCGAATGGTCTTTCCGGCACAAAATCATGGCAACAATGGGCTTCAGTCAAAGATGGATTTCTCTAATATCCATGTGCATTAGATCAGTCACCTACTCCATCCTCCTAAATGGGTAGCCACATGGTCTCATTTCTCCACAAAAAGGTCTTCATCAAGGTGACCCACTGTCACCATATCTGTTCTTACTTATCATTGAAGGGCTGCACAGGCTTCTTAAGAGAGCTGAATTAGGTGGCAGCCTGAGAGGGGTGTCTCTTTGTTCAGCTGGTCCCCGCATTTCTCATTTACTCTTTGCCGACGATAGCCTAATCTTTTGTAGAGCCTCCATGTTAGATTGCCAAACAATCCAATCTATCCTTCAGATTTATGAAAATGCATCGGGCCAAAATATCAACCGAGGTAAGACAAATTTGTTGTTTAGTACTAATACTCCTGCCCAAACTAAAGAAGATATTAAAAATCTCTTGGCTATACCAGTTATCCAAAGGTTTGAACAATACTTGGGTCTCCCCGCCTTCGTTGGTCGAGCAAAAAAACGGTCTTTCAGTTTAATAAAGGAGAGGATTTGGAAAAAATTAAAGGGGTGGAAGGAAAAGCCATTATCTCAAGCCGGGAGAGAAATTCTTATTAAGGCGATGGTTCAGGCAATCCCCACCTATACCATGTCGTGCTTCAAACTTCCAAAAGGGCTTATTAATGAAATTGAAGACTTGATCAGGAAATTTTGGTGGGGTTACCGTGGGGAGTAGAAGCGTATCCATTGGGTAAGTTGGGAGAAGCTATGTCTTCCTAAAAGTGAAGGAGGGATGGGTTTTAGAGAGCTCAGCTGCTTCAATGACTCGCTCCTTGCCAAGCAAGTGTGGAGGTTAAAGAACAACGAGGCTTCTCTATTTTACAGCGTGTTTAAGGCTAAATTTTTTCCATCTCGCTCTATAATTGAGGCTAATTGTTCAAGTAAGGGATCGTTCGCATGGAAAAGCATAATTCAAGCTTCTCGGGTAGTTGAGTTGGGCTCGGTTTGGCAAGTGGGCAATGGGAAGTCAATCAAGATAAGAGGTGATAAGTGGTTACCTCGCCCTCACAGTAGTTGTATTGTCTCACCAGTATCAATTCTCAGTTCGGACTCTATGGTGAATGCCTTGATCGATGTTGATTCCCACTCATGGAACTCGGAACTAATTCAGCGTGAGTTCCTATCTCATGAAGCTAGAATTATTTTGGGTATCCCTTGGAGCATCCATAACTCCCCAGATAGGCAGGTTTGGTTTCCTTCCAACCAAGGTGTTTATACCACTCGAAGTGCTTATAGATTATTATCTTCATCGAATAGAGGGTCTCTCCCTAATTGCTCTGACCCCAGCAATCATAAACACATGTGGAACGGCATTTGGTCTTTACAGGTTCCTCAGAAAATCAAACACCTGTTGTGGAAGGCAGCAAACAATGCTATTCCTACGTTATTCAATCTCTGGAAAAGGAAGGTGGTCAATGTTGTGGTCTGTCCTAGTTGTGACTCTGACTGTGAAGATACTATTCACGCCCTTTGGAGCTGCCCTGTTCTTAGGCCGATTTGGGAGGTAGAAGAGTCAACAAGAAAATTTTTGAAATATAAATTTTCTTCCTTTGCGGACTTGCTGGATTTGTCTTTTAGGTTTAAAGAAGAAACGGATATGAATCTCCTTGCTGTGCTGTTTTAGTCGATCTGGGAAAAGAGAAATACAAACCGAGAGAAGGGTTGTGGGTCAAGCTTTCATGACTTACGGTCAAAGGCTGTGCGTTTTCTACAGGATTTTACAAATGCCCAAATCACTACTTGTCAACAGCAAGCTTTTTTTCCAGCCCAAAGGGTCAGGTGGATCCCGCCAATCTCTCCTCATTACAAAGTGAACTACGATGGGGCTATCTTCAACGAATTAGGTGCTGCTGGTCTGGGTGTAATAATTCGGGACTCTGTTGGTAGTGTGATCGGTGCTCTTGCTGAACGAATCTCTCTCCCTTCCTCAGTCGCTACGGTGGAAGCTTTGGCATGCAGGCGAGCTGTTCAGTTCGCTTTGGAACTAAGTGTTTTTGATGCTATCATTGAAGGAGATGCCAAGATTGTTACTAAAGCTCTGCGTGAGGAAGTTTCAAACCATCCGGACTTTGGTTTGGTAATTAATGATTCCCTAAGGCTAGCTAGTGCTTTTCGCTTTTGTAATTTCACGCATGTAAAATGACTGGGTAATACAGTCGCCCATTTACTGGCCAGAAGTTCCAAGTCTGGTAACGAGCTCCAGGTGTGGATGGAATCCGTACCTGATGACATAGTCCTTTTGTATTCCGTGATGCATTGTAATCTTTTCTTTTAATCTAGTAGGCCTCCGAGTCTGGTTTCTCAAAAAAAAAAAAAAAAAAAGGTTGGATTGGCCCACCAGAAGTTGAATCCATGATTAGATGAACTCACTGAAGCTTCATTTGATTCTTGGGTTTTGTTTTTGATAAATAAAAATATAATTAATTATAGAGAGGGCCCCCAACCAGGTTTCGAACTGGTGACTTCTTGATCTGCAGTCAAATGCTCAACCACTGAGCTATGGACCCTACCGTTATTCTTTTTTTTTTTTTTTTTCCTTTTAATATTATGTTTTTTAAATTCAAAGTGTCTATGTAAATTATTATGTTTTTTTTTCCTTTTTGAATTGAGAGTTTAGTTTACCATTATGAAAGAAGAATTTGATGGTTTATAGGAATATTAGTGTTAAGATTTTGTATTAGTGGTGGTGGTGGTTGTTGTTTGTTGTAGTAAATATATTATTTTATTATGTGGTTTATATTATTTTATTATGTTGAATGCTAAAATAAAACCACTGATGTTGGGTGTTTTGTAAAGTAATGTGGTAAAATAGATAAAGTAGCTTTTGTGATGTTAAATTGCTAAATTTTTGCCTCCACCAATATGAATGCTCTTATAACAAAGAAAAAAAAAATGAATGGGGTGGGTACCATGAAGCCCCAATGGTGGGGAGTAGGATCCTCTCATTTTCAAGTGTAAAAACAAATAATAAGGAAAATCAAAAAGCATGGACAAAAGCTAAAATTTGAAAATTAAAGACATAAATTTAAAAGGGCGAATAAAAACTAAAATGCAAGTGAAAGCTTGAAAATGTATTGAAAACACAAAAGCTGTTTAGACCCTTAAATTAAAGTTACGGCTCGATTGATTTTACTCTAACTTATACTAAGTGCGAAATAGAGTAAATGCGAGTGGATAAACACATAAACTACTCTAACCCATATTCATTATAATACAGCAGTAAACTGAAAGGTAAAAGAGTAAGGAATAAGAATGCAAACACAAGATAACACGCCGATGTGTTATCGAAAAGGAAACCGAAAAACTCAGCAAAAAACCTCTCTGCCACCCTCCAAGCAATAATCGATCCACTAGACAATCAATTGGGACACATGAATAGCAAGAGACCCTCCAAACCTAATCTACACAATGCACTTAAGCCCTCCAAGCTCCTACTCCAACAAAACTTCTCGGAACCGTGTCTTGTCTAACTTTCCGGATCCCACAATACACCCAATTGCATCCGCCAAAGCCTGGCTTCTTCCAATGCTTCCCAGCAGCACCAAAACCTCACTTGACACTTTGAAACTATCTAAAATTAAAAAAAAAAAACAAAAAAAAAACAAAAAAAAAAAAACAAACAAATAAATAAATAAAAACAAAAACAAAAGTATGTATAATTTTGTTTTTTTTTGGTAAATATGAAATTTGATCATTATGGTAGTTATTAATAGATATTTATTATGATTGTGATCGTATATATGGAACAATATATTCTTGTATTATATTAGACACTTATTATAATTGTGCTTATATATGAAATTATATATTCTACTATGATTCTAATATAGGATTTAAGTATAAAGTATAGTTTAAATTCAATTACAAATATAAACATTAGATTAATAATGTGTAAAATTATAAAAATTCAAAAGCTTATAGCACAAAACTTAAACCTTTGTTTTAGGGAATAACTATATATATTTAGAAAACTTAACTATTTTTCATATAATTATAGAAATCCGTCAAAAGTGCCCCCAACATCTAATTGAAACTTATATTATGTGTGTGTGTTTTTTTTAATAATATTATTATTTATACAAAAAAAAAAAAAAAAAAAAAGTGTTTTAGACCTTATCTATCTATACTATATATAAGAGGATTCCCATTTTTCAACTAAACTTTTATGTGATTCAAAACTATCTTCATTAATGAAGGGTAACTTTATTTAGAAATAGGATTATAAATGTCAAATAACAAATTTCATTTTGAATTTAAATAAAGAACTCCTAAAATTTAGGATTTTTTTCCCTTCACGTTCAAAAAAGAAATTACTAATTATCTCTAAAGTTTATCATTTTTATTTGTTTAAAAAATAAAAATAAATATTTCTAAATTAAAATATATGCAAATTATTAATTTTTATCTAAAAAAAAAATATATAAGAGTTTTTGAGCACACGCAACATGTGTGCTTAGAGGTTAATACTATATATAAGAGAATTCTCATTTTTTTAACTAGACTTTTATGTAGTTCAAAAATATCCTTATTAATGAAGGGTAATTTTATTTAGAAATATGATCATAAATATCAAATAACAAATTTCATTTTGAATTCAAAAAAAGAATTCCTAAAATTTAGGATTTTTTTTTTTTCCTTTCAAGTTCCAAAAAAAAAAAAAAATGACAGTTACTACTTATCTCTAAAGTTTAACTTTTTTATTTGTTAAAAAAATAAAAATATATGTATTTTTAAATTATAATAAATATAAATTATTAACTTTTATCCTTAAAAAAATAAAAAAGTCCCTAACCACCCGCTCACAGCGTGCTTGGATGCTAGTAGGTTATTATTATGCAGGACCACGTGAGGCAAAACATATTTTTTTATAAACCTGCGTTTGTAAGACGACGTGAATCATATATTAATATAAGACAATGACAAAGTTGTTGGATTTGAAGTTTAAAGTCTGAACCTTTGGTCTTCGTCTTCCACCATTGCTTTTCTATTCTATTCTATTCTTGGGTTGAGGTTGAATAATAATCTTCCTCTTCAAAGCTGTCTTCACTTCGCCACCTAACATTACTATGAATTGAAGGACATTGTTTAGGATTAGGACAATCCTATCCCACTATTTTTAGTGTCCTTCAATTCATATCTATCCAATCCCATTTCCTTTTATTAATTCATTCTCTCTCTCTCTCTCTCTCTCTCTCTCCTAATACCAAAACCCAGATAGATAGAGTTGACGTTGATAAAACACCATGTCTGACATTGTCACCGTCGCTTGGAAGAAATATCTTCTGCAGCTTCAACATCATCCTCTCAGAACCAAGGTTTCTTTTATTTTTCATTCAAATCCATCTCTTTTTTTTTTTTTTTTTCTTTTTTTTATCGCATGATATAACACTTTTGTATTTGCTTTTTGTTATTGTTGTGGTTGTTGTTGTTGTTGTTTTTTTTTTTTTTTTTTTTGCATTATTATAAAATTTGCTTTAAATTGTTCTGTTATTAGGCAATTACAGCTGGGGTTTTAGCTGGATGTAGTGATGCAGTTGCTCAAAAGATTGCTGGGGTCAATAAGCTTCAATTGAAAAGATCACTTCTTCTCATGGTATGCCGACCTTTTGATTCTATTGCCTTTGCTTTGTTTTCTTCTGATGCTAAGCTGTTAATCAAAGTCAAACTTTTAAGTGTTGGCCTTTTAGTCATGTTTTTATGTTGTTTTCTTTTCCATGAATTGGTTAAATCCGGTGACTCTGCAAATAGTTGTGTTAAGCTATTGTTGGAGAGTACAAACAAAAAGATTTTATTATTTTGTCACCTTTTGTCAGCAGCCAAACTCAAATTATTTGATTTTTTATTGGCCATAAACTGTTTAGTAGTGAGTTGTTGACTTGTTGTTTCATGGTATTTTTTTTTCTTTGCTAAAAAAAATAAAATGCTTTGCAGATCTATGGATTTGCATATTCAGGACCTTTTGGGCATTTTCTCCACAAATTGATGGAACAAATTTTCAAAGGGAAGAAGGGCAACGAAACTGTTGCCAAGAAGGTAATTCTTTTGCTTCAGTTCATGTTCTTTGTTAGTCTATTTCAACCAAGTTTGAGGTTATTGAAATGGATCTTTTGTACTAGTCTAGCCTGTATGAAATATTTTGATCATGGATTGATGAATGAAGTCTTCTATAATTAGGTAATACTAGAACAGTTAACAACTTCTCCTTGGAACAACTTTTTCTTCTTGCTGTACTATGGCTTGGTAGTTGAAGGTACGTGCGACAATCATGCCATCTCCTCACATGTTCTGTGTTCCATTTCATGATTGCATCCATTATTTGGAATCTGTTAACTTCAATTTGGGTTGTGCCTTAATTTGTTAAGCTCTGTTTTGGCTTCTTTATTTTGCAATTATACTTTCTTGTTTTCATAATTCATTTTTGCAATAATTAGTTTACATGTTGTTGTAAACTTGTAATGTTGTTCTTGCTACTGTTGTACTTGTAATGGGTCTGTCTTTGCATTTCTGAAAAGAGAAAGAACAGTGCTACATTCCAAAGAGTGCTGATTGTGTGTGTGTGTATATATATATATTTCTTTGGTTTTGATCCAATGAATTAGAGGAGATTTCTTCCCAATCAAATTTTCCTTAGCCTTTTGTTTTGATACCATAATAAATTACTAATTGTTCCAAAAATTCAAGATGTTAGGAAATGGTGATTTTAATCACTTAATCATTGTTTTAACAGTATATAATATCTGGCAGTGGCAAAGCTAAGTTTTAGTTCAGAGTGTCAAGACTAAGAGACAAATTTGAAAACAAAATTGACTCTAAAATGCTAATTAATATGAGTAATAAAGTAAATAATTAAACAAAGTTTTAATTGTTAAACAAAATATAACAGAAATATAAATTATACTTTAATTTTTCTGGCCTAGTGTCAATTAAAAGATATATATGATATATCAATCAACAAATAACATACAAGAGTAATCTAAATTTAACAGTTAATTTGATTAATTAAGATTAAATTAAGAAAATAAATCAATGTGCAAGCATTTAGAGTTTTAGTATATATGCTGAATTTTTTTCGAAATTCTACATGTTTTTTCTTTTTATATTTAATTTAAGAAATTGTACAATGCCAAATGTTTCTTCTTTCTACCCTAACTTTTATCCCCAATTATCACAATTCTGAATAAATAAACAAAAAAGCTCTAAATATGGTGTTGCAGTATTGTAAAACTAATTTAAAAGGAAGAAATAAGAAATTGAAAGGAAAAAAAAATGAGATACCTACCTTGAAAATTTGCAATTCAACCATACTGTATACTACCTTGTTTTCATAAGAAGAAAAATGGATTCCCCACTACAAATGGAAGTAGTGGAACTTCTATTAAAAAAATTTGTGAAAGAGAATTAAAAGTGTAAAGGGAATCTTTTTTTTTAGGCTGTAGATGGGTCTTTTTTTTATTTTAAATGTTTTCTGGTCTCTAAAATATTAAAAAAGAAAAAGAAAAATGCAACAGAACCATTTGTTGGGCTTGGTTGGGGAAGAGAGACAATATGCGAATTTCTAGACCTCGCAACATATAAATTTCGAGAGCTGTTGGTTTTCATCTAGGATGTGATGCCCTAGATTATGTGGATTGGATGTGTGTTTTGCACATTCGTATGTTGAGTCCCACATTGGACATTTACTAGGTCAAATTGGGTTATATACATTATTACAATGGGTGCTAATTGATGTAGCTAGACTAGTTCTTTTAGAGAATAGCATAGATGTGACTAGTGTTTTCTAGAATCCATCTGAAGAAGGCGGAATCAAACTTTAAAATTTTTTGTTGGAAACACCATGAGGTGCCAATTAACCAAAGTTCATTGGTGGAACTAAGTCTTTTAATTGAAAGTTCTCACGGCTAGGAATTCAACCTTATGTACCTTTATAAAGGCATGAGTCCTCTGGTTACTACTAAATGCTTCTCTTTGGTATATAATTTCATATTTATTGTATTCTTCTATGTACCAGAAAGGAACTTGAAAGGGTTAAAAAATGTGTGTTCTAACGTAGTGGTATTATATCCTTGTGGTTACTTGTTGAGAGAGAGAGAAAGAGAGAGAAAGAGAAGGGATAATAATAGCCTGAAAGCACTTCTGCAGTCAAACATAGGAAGACAGGCATCTTGTTAGCCATAAGCTTAGAAGAGATAAATTCTCAATGCAAGGTTGATTGGAGTGCTAATAACATATGCAGTACACCAGAACTGTCATGCACATGCTCAAACCCTCAATCCTCCATCATGGAACCCCTAAAATCCATGCCTAGGACTAACTGGGACACAGACGCGCGCATAGTTGCATCTTTCCTGTTGCCTGTTCTTTTGTAGTATTTAATCCTTGGCCAGTTCACTCTATAACTTTTGTTAAAAATACTTATCCATATAATAATTATAATAATAATAATTTTTGTCAAAAATAGACCCTGAGAAAACTTGACATTTCATGAGATATGCTTATACCTCAGAATGCCGAGTCAATAAACACCATCTAAAACTTGGAAGGACAAATTGCTTTGTTTATACAATTTTTTATATTATTTAGAAAGTAAAGCTATAGTCTGTTATTGCAGGAAGACCATGGGCTTTAGTGAAGAATAAAGTTAGAAAGGACTACCCCACTATTCAGTTGACTGCGTGGAAGGTATTGGTGAACCATCTTTTGTTGTTTGACATGCAAGCCAATTCATAAATTGGCAGCACTAACACTGATTTATGTGACTTGCAGTTTTGGCCTATAATTGGTTGGATTAATTACCAGTACATGCCTGTGCAATTCCGTGTTATATTTCACAGCTTTGTTGGCTCATGCTGGTGCGATCCTACATCCTCTAACTTTGCCTGCTTTTATTTACCTTACATTATTCGTCTGTGTTATTTACCTTATGTGAGTAGTTAACATATTTATTTTATTAAATACGAATTAAAAAATTGAACTCCACAAGGAAGCAACAGTTTGGCACAAGATACATCGTCTTCAAAAGCATCTTAATTCTGGACCCCAAAAGTTATGGAATGGACTAAACAAGAAACCCTATAGATTAAGTGTGCGTTTGCATGCAACATTTTCAGCGTTGCATTTGTGTTTGCATTTTTGGCTGGGTCCCATGACACTGTTCATGACCCAGCCAAAAACACAGATACCCATACATTTTTGGGTCTTACAGTACTATTTACACCTTTAAAAATTATTTTACTATAGTATTTTCAACAATAAGTTTTCAGTTCTCAACAAATAAGTGTTATCCAAACACACCCTAAGCGAATATCTCATAAAAATACTTACGATTCCATGAAGGAATACCACTTGCAATTACCATGTTGAACGTGTTGTACAAAACTATAATTCAGAATATAGAGAAACAAGTAAGTTAAAAGGAGTTTAGCAAAAAATAAATAAATACATAAATAAAAGTAAGATAAAAGGATGAAAGAAGTTTGTAATTGTCAATTGATAGAAAATCTTGAAGCTCCATTGTTAGTAGTTGAGATGATTAAATGTCTTATGTTTCTCCACTCTAACCATGAAGATCACTATACTAAAATTGTTGTAGATAACTGCAATTCAGAATATGGAGAAACAAGTGTAGAAAGGATGGAAGAAGTTTGTAATGGGATATAAGGATTTGTTAGGCAAGGCATTTCCGGGAAGCTACCTTTAGGATAGTGATTTCCTCACTTAGATGCAGATGGTCTCAGGGAAGTCCTAACCCCAAGATAGAATTCTAGCACTCGAGAATAATTAAGATTTCCCCTTAATGTTCTTTCAATCAGAACCCAACACAAAAGACAAAGGAAATAAATATATCAAGAAGAAAGTAAGATATAGGAAGATTATAGAAACAGAGGACAAGAAATTAGGTTTTTTATATTTTGGTTTTTTCATTCTCATGAACAACAACAGAGGACAAGATAGCAGCTTTTTATATTCTAGTTTTTTCACTCATACACAACAACATGTAGCCTAGAAATAGGCCTGATACTATAACTTTGACCCTTTTCAAAAAGGTTGTAAGTTTGGTCTTTTAAAAGTTATTGCCCATACCACCGCACACCCTTGGTGCGATGGTCACTCCACAGGTATAAGTGCTTGTGGAGTGTGGGGAGCAAGGGTCAAGGTTCAAATCTTCAGGAAGGAGTTTCACACACATATACACTTATATTAGGTTAGAGTAGAATTATATCTTGTATCATAAAAGTTATTGCCCATTGGCTAAAGCTTCACTGTATGAACGGTACCAAGATTAACTTTTTGGTGTTAAATAAGTTAAAAGAAACGATGAAATAATTTTGATCAATCTCATTACATTGAGAAAGTGTTAAGAAAATTTAATTATTTTAATGGTGAACCTAGTAAGACACCAATTGATTCACATTGCAAGCTGATACCTAATAATGATGCACTTCTTAATCAAGAAGAGTATGCTAAATGATTAGTAGCTTAATGTACGAAATTATTTTATACTAGACATGGTACAGCATGTGTTGTTGGCGTATTAAGTTGATTCACTAGTGACCCTAGTATTGGGGATGGGAAAGAAATTAATATTCTAAGATATTTAAAACATACTATGCATTATGTTTTGAATTATAAATGTACTTGTTTTTTGCTATTCATAATACAAGGAATAAGAGGATGTCTAGTAATTGCAAACATATTACTATGATAGAGTCACAAAAGAAATCTTGTGAAAAAAAGGTAAATCAGTGAACGAAAATCAACCAACTGATCATATGTTAACAAACCCCCTTACTAAACCCTTTTTCTGGTGGGAAAATTAGTGAAACCATGAGAGATATGGAACTGTTAGACAATCTTGATCGTAACATGCTCTCACACTGATGTCAATTAAGTGTAACTTTGTAAACTGAAAATCATGTGCATAAAAGTTCAGGGCAATTTAATCAAAAATTTACCAAGAAATATGAACGTGAAAGTTTCATTTCCAGTATATTGCATATTTAAGGAATAGTTTAGTTAAGTCTAATCCTATTCCTACTAAACTCTCATATCTAGCTAATGCACTGTAATTCCATAACGAGAAAAGTTGGACATTATCCTTGACAGAGCTCATAGCTTTAAATGTGGAGTAATAAAGTGGTTATGGATGCTCTTGATGATTTTGCTTTTGCAAGTATGAACCCTTATATACTACGAACATTTATTCTTTGAATTCTCAAACTTAAGATCAATTTTTAATCCTCAAGTGAATGCACAACCTTAAGATTAAGGTTTACTCCTCTTTATACTTTAGGTTCATTGAATGATATTCAACCCAAGGTTCAAGGTGTAGTCCACCTATTGGGATGCGTTATATAATACCTGATTTTGTTATTATTTGATATGTATATAACCCATGTATAATACATTCAATTTTTGAATTTTCAACTAAGATCAAGGTTTGATCCTCTTTTAACACTTGAGGTTCATTGAATTATTTTCAATTCAAGGTTCAAGTCATAGTCCACCAATAGGTATGCATTATATAATGCCTGATGTTATATATTTATGTTATGTTATGTTATTATTTGAAAATAGGTGGGTGATTGTCATTTTTGTATGATGTTAAATAATATTCAACTATGCATAATGGTGTAAAACTGAAGAAAGTTGAAATGATGGTGCAAGAAATAACCATTATAAACGGTTACATCTTGGCACCTTTGATATTGTGACTAGCCAACAGCCATTAAGTTTTAAAAGAGTAAACTTGCAACATTTCCAAAAATGCGCAAAGTTAGGGTCTCTGAACTATTTATAGACCATATGTATGATTGTTCATGAGATTGAGAAACTAGAAGATAAAAACCTACTTTCTTGTCCTTTGCTTCATACCAATTTATATATGATTTTCTTTGTTTTTGGATTGAGTTCTGATTGAGAGAACATTAAGGAGTGCAGTGTAAACTGTTCCTAAGGCATGTTATCCTCGGATTAGGATTTTCTTGACACCATCTCCATCTAAGTGGGGAAATCACCATCCTAAAGATAGCTTTCTGTTAGTGCTTTGCCTAACAAATCCTTTTTTCAATAAAAAAACTTCTTTCATCCTTTTACGCTAGTTTCTCCATTTTCTTAATTATAGTTATCTACAACAGAATTTTGCTATTTATGGTTTGAATACCAGCTGTTGAGCATTAGCATTGGGAAATTCCAATTCTACTCTATTTTACCATTTCAAAAAGCCACTAGCTTTATCATTATATCATACCATTTTACAATACCTCCAATATCCCAAAACTCTATTTTTATGAAAATATTATTTTTTAATCTTTCTTTATTATTTCTTTCCAACCGTCATTTTTTTTCAGACTTGGTTTTCCTAGGCTTTCCAACAATCATTTTTTTTCCTCTCTTTCTCCCTCAACCTCTAGCACCAGTTCAACACACAAAGCCACACACACAGAGATCCATGATACACCGATCAACCTATCCAAACCCATTACCACACACACAGAGCCCCACACACACACACAAACACAAACCATCAAACCTTCAACAGAGCCACACACACAAACCATCAAAATAGTAGGAGCCAACAACGGCCACCACACCCACCACCCAAGCCACCGATCAGCAAACCCATGCCGCAAATTTGAAACCCAGGCCGTTGAAAATACCCAAAAAAAGGCCGATGATCAACCCAGAAAAATGTCGAAAATACCCCAAAATACCCACCGATCAGAAACCCACGCCGCCAATTTGAAACCCAGGCCGTCGAAAATACCCAGCAAAACCAAAACCAAACCAAAACTAAAGCAACGCCACCGAAGCAAACCCATTCAAAAAAAATCATCACCGGAACCACCATTGGACTACCGATGATCAACCCAATCGATCCACCCACTGATCAACAGATCCACCATTTCAAACCCACCGATGATCCAAACCCACCATCAACCGATCGCAGCCCGCCGATCCAAACCCAGCTCGCTGATCCACGCTAATCCAACCTCCAAAATCCAAAACCCAGCACTGGTGAGAGACAGAGAGAGGAAGTGAGAGTCAGAATGAGGGAGGGAGAGAATAAAATATTGTTTTTGGTTTTATAATTGTGCTACAGTGCAATTCTATCTTTAGAATTGCACTATAGCAGTATTGCAAAAAAATTTGCAATACTTGAGTTTAGAATTCTCTGATGCAATGACATTTGGGGCTGCAAATGCCAAATTCTCCTTACATTTGGCATTAGCATTCCCAATGCTAATGCTCCTAGATAAAGTACTTCATTGGTAGAACTCGCTGCTCTAAATAAGGGGATATTCCTGCCAAGGGGCAAGATCATGAATTCGCGGCTCTAAATAAGGCTGAGTACCTCCTCACCTTCTGGACCAAACTCTTATTTTCTCTTGCCTGAAGTATAGATGGAGAAACAGGGCAATTGTAGTCTACTATAAATTTGTTAATGCAATAGTGGTTGAAGCTACTTGAAATCATGAATTCTCTAATCTACGTCTTAACAATTCAAATTGAGAATTTGTGTCAATAGATTATAGAATGCGTATGAGATTTCTGTAAGGTCACATCCACGATGAGAGACATTTTTGACAGACTTAGGCAAGCCTGGTGCTCAGCTAAATTAATGGGAGTAGCAAATTGTGTAATAATGTATTCTATCATTTGCAAACGTACAAATTTTTAAACTTCAAACCTTTTTTTATTTATATTTTTTGTGAGAAAAAGAATAGACTATTTTGGATATAGCTCTACATTTAAGGAGTAACCGATGTAAAACTTAATCATTTCTATTATATAAGTACTCCTTGCTTGTATAAGGCATCTTGTGTGTGTCTGTTTATTAAACGAAGTGCCTAAACATTCATGCATTTATTTTAATTTTCCTAAATCTGAGTAAAATAGTTGGAACAAGAATTATGTTACATTTGGATTATGTTGGCAGATCTATATCAAACATTAAAAACCTGCTATATGCCAGTCACATCTCCTCTCCCCTCACATCTCCTCTCCCCTCATCTCCCTCAATTCCAAACATACCCTTAGATACCATTGGCATGACCAAAATGTGATATAAATGTTAATGGTGTTTTCTCTTAGTTGACCTTGATTAATTTGGTAGCATCACTTATTCAACTTTACATTCATGCATGTAACAGCATTCTAGTATATTTTTGCAGTCTAATGAATAAAATGTGTTCAGTGTGAATTATTTAGTACTGATGCACTCTTGTTCTGATTTGCTAACTTCAGGTCTATCTTCCTGAATCTGAAAGCACGTTCTGTTGCAACAATTAAGAAGGACTAGAACGGAGAAACTTCTTTTTTTTTTTTCTTTTTCTTCGTTTTCTTCCCAAAATGCTTCCCTGAATTACTTTTCCATGGTATAATTTGCTTGTTGTGCTAGTAGTATTGAAGTTCCCATTTGTGCTTGAATACCATCTGAACTTTTGTGATGAGTAGTACAATACTGGGTTGATTGCCTTTTTAAGAATACCACATTGCGTAATCATAACAGATTGAGCTCTGCATTTCAACATCTGCAGTAAAGCCAATGAACGCATTTTCTTTTGCCTTGGCTTACCTGGCATTGGCTTAGGCTTGAATGTCTCATTGCATACCACAAAGAGATGGAGTATCCTTTACAGAATAATAGTTTTGCTCTCAAATCTAACCTCAGTTGCAATTTAGATTCCCATTAAATCAATAGTCGAAAAATACATACAAAATACAGCAAATATTCATGCTTCAGCCTTAAGCAAGTACTTTAATACAATTCTTGTCACAACACAAACCCTGTAATTAACAATAACATGTGGACCGGAATGCCTCAGCTGGGTCAGAGGTAAGCTGACTCTTCAGGTTTTAACCTTGACACAGGTACTGTCTTTATATGTCTGGAATTAACTTAAAAATGCGCATTGATGCTAACTCTGATAGTCATTAAGAGGGCAATGAACAGCAGGGGGAAATACTGTGATCAAAATAAGGTTCAGATCAATTGTTAAAAGTTAAGACTCATGAAAGTTAGTTCTTTTTTAAGAAATTAAATATTTAATAAGATTTAGAACAAATTATAGATACCATCCTTGTGATATACCATCGGGAAATGAAGCTAGCTTGTGCTTTATTTGTGAAACTTACCTCCCCATGATTAATGAAAGAGTAACATAGTAAATTAAATAAATTATTTGCCTTCATTGATTATCAAAAAAAGAATTATTTGCCCTTGTTTAATGGATGCCCAAATTGCCAACAATCTTGTAAATTCAATGATATTACTTGCTCTCTCTTATAAAGAGAATCAACGTTTGATTTCTCTTCCTCATCATTGTAAGTTTGTAACTATCGAATTAAAAAACTATTTGACTAGAAAAGAAAGAAAGAAAATGAAAAATGTTGTTTAAACCCTTAGTGCACCTTACTACCAATTTTTAACAAACTATGCAAGAAAAAAAAAAGGTCCAAGTATTTACTTAATTTAAAGTAAAAATTCTTCTAAGAAAAAAATAAAGTAAAATAATAACCCTGAATTAATGGAGTATAGAAAAAGTGAGAAACCTTTAATTAAACTCTACTTTTCACCGTACATTTGTTCATATATCAATTTGACAGTTCTTGAATAAAGAAGCTAATGAGAGAAAATTCCATTTGGAGAGATAAAACAAGTATAAAAATATCTAAATTTGTTACTTAGGTGAAACAGTTAAACATAAAATTTTATTAAACGGTTTTTTATTTCTTTTGCTATTACTTAGAATAATTGAAGTGAAAAAGATAGACAAGCACTTCAAATTAAAATAGTTAAATTTTTTAATATTTTAATTGACCAAATTAAAATTGTGTGGCCTAATTTAAAATATGGTTTAAATTTAGGATTTTGTATTAAATTTCCTCCAAAATATATAAGTAACTAATCAGTACGAAAAAAATTTAACAAAACATTATTTATCCATCTTTCATTTTTATTTAAATTCAAAATATAAAATTATAATAATTATTAATATGTATTTATTATGATGGTACTGTAGTTGTATGGGGAGCTATTTATTTTACTATTTAAAGAAAAAATGCTATCCCAAGATTTTAATAAAAATAAATAAATGGTTAAAAAATATAATAGTAACATATGAAATTATGAGAATTAAACAATTTATGTGACATAATGTTCAAAATTAATTAAAAAAATAGAAAAGTATTACGTTCAAAACATTTTAACAATACTTTAATAATATATCATAAGCAATAATTTTTTTATATAAAATAATTCATATATAACAAATTATTATTAGTATTAATTTAAATCAACAATTTAAATTATTTTATAACTACTCGTAACAATTTATCATTTTTCAAAATAATATAATAATATAATTTGATCTATATATTTTAGACATTTTCCTTAAGGCTCAACACCCTTGTAAAAAGTAAACAAACGTAGCTAAAAATTTAAATCATACTTCCAACTTAAAAATAACTCTTTTTATTTATTAAAAAACCAAAAGAAAGCAGATCTTTTTATCTGTTTATTTTCTGGGATAGATCTCTCTGCAAGCAAAACATATACTAGGATTAGGATTTGGTTTTCTTTGAATCGGTCGCTCACAAGTCCCTTTGGCCATTTAGATATCTATTTTCAGCCGTTTTTAAGTTTCAATCAGACATTCTGTGCAACTCTTCCTTTGTCTTATCTTTCCATTCCATGTTTGGACAGACATTCTCAACCATCGTTAACTCCCGAATATTTTACTTCATTCACACTCTTTTTTTTTTTTTTTTTATTACTTCTCAGTTCTAGTCCTGCAAGTGAGCTCTAGAATTTGTGATTTTTGGTAGAAAAGTTGAAATTGATCAATTTTGGAGAGTTGGGTCCTTGTTATTTCATGATGGGTACTGCTTCTGTTGGTTACCCATTTGGAATCACTGCCCATTCCCATGGAAAAATTGGTGCTTTGCCTCATAGAATGAACTGCTCAAGCTCTGGTTTCCCTCTTAATGTCGAAGTCTCAAGAGTTAATTTTTACCCTTGTTCTGGTTCTGCCATTACTTCTAAGGTATGCTGAACTTTCCTTTTTCTTTTTTTTTCATATGCTTTAATATTCTGTTTGGTGCCAAGAAACTGAGTTAGAGAAGGAAAAGATTAGTTTGAGCATATATTGTTTTGTTACACTCATAATTGAAACTTTGTTGGAAACAAATTCTTGAAATGTGTTCAGGCTTGTTAGATTATCCTTGTGGTAACTGATGCGTTTAATTCTTCATTTTGTTATGTTACAGAATCTATTATGACATGGGTGCGTGAAATGTCAAATTTGTTTGTTAGACAGTGACATTTTTTTATTGACCTGCTAGTAGGAACTCTTTTATTTAGTATCTGGTTTTTTTTTTTTTTTTTTTTTTTTTTTCTTAAAATAAGAAAGCTTTATGTGTGAATGAGAAACTAGTTTCCAAAAAATTGTGTTGTACGGAGAATAAAACGAAGGAGAAAAAGTAAAATAAGGGTAGAAATAGCACTTAGAAACTAGAAGGCAGCAAAGTAAATTTACTCTTTAAAATTTCAAAAGGATATTTGGATCCGAGTGAAATTCTAGGATTTGGATCCAACCTGTCCTCTGCTTAAAATTGGAGAAAAAATTGATGACATTGTCTGATATTTCATTTTTCTGCCAAATGATAGACAAATCCTTAACCCCAAAAATCACAACCATGAACGCATTGGATCTAAGACCTCATCTCAGAAGGGGAGAGATGCCACTTGACTACAAAGGCCAGTTGTGAAATATAATCTAACATTGAACTAAGTGATGTTTTATTCTATTAGGTGGGTCAGTTGGGAAGTTTAGGAAACATTATGAAAGTAAGGTTCCATAATTTAAATCTATGATCATTGGCTGGGAGAAAATGGGAATTTAAGCTAACATTTAATAAACTTTTTTGATAAAGTAAAGAAGATCATTTCTAGATGTGATTGTATCCCGCTATGCTGGTTGGCCATCTTCACTTCATGGTTTTGCAACCAATGGCGCTTCCCAACAAATAAATAATCATCTTAAACTTGTAAGATGATGTCTCTTATCAATTCTGAAGAATTTATGTAAACAGCAGCCCTATGGTTCTCATGCTTGTTTGCCACAGATGTGCACTGTAGTAGATAGCTTTTACTTCAACAATCATTTCTTTGAGCATGTACAAAGCTGCCATCATAATCAGTTGTCACCAAGTTTCTCACACAAAACCTTTGAAATTAGATCATGAATGGCATCTGGTACCCTTCCTCTATTTGTTATTCTTCAATCAAATCACATATTACTCCCTCTGTCCCGAATTGTTGGTCCTCTATTCCATTTTGGGTAGTCCTCTTTGAAAAGTTAATAAATAAAATTCCTCTCTTACTCCTTACTTTATTTAAAAAGTCAATACCATTCTTTCTCTAGAGTTTAAATTAATGAGGACAGTTTTGGAAACTTGTACCTTTTTAACTAAAAGACAACGCTTTTGAATGATGATCCTTTAAAAATTTGAATTTTCTAAACAAGACCAACAATTTGGGACAGGCAGAATTAGTTAAAAAGATCATGACTGGCACCCTCCAATTATCAACCTATAAAAGTTTGGTTTAGCTGTGAAGTTGGTTCCTGGAATTCAAGAACATCTGAAATGCTATCCTTTGTGTCATGTCTTAGTACATGCTTTTCGAGGAAGCAACATTAACTTTCTTTAGACCTGTAACTACAACTGTTTGAAATCCACTTCTTTCTGCTTGTCTGAGTATGCAATTAGAGGACATGAATGCTTGCCCTTAATAAGGAATTTCCTGGTAGGCCCCTTGTTTAATATTAATGTTTCTTTTTTGAAAAAATAGAAAACTTTTAATTAGGTTTGGCAGTTTTGCTACACAATTTGGTTGGATCATACATTCAGAAGTATTGTCTACTTAAAGCTTCAAGACTCCATATTCAACACAGCAAAGCCTTGATTTAAATATTTTGGATTTGGTACCTGAAATTTGTTGCCATTCTACTCATTTTAGGATCGCACGTATTATGAAATTATGACCTTCATGTCTCATGTATCATGTCTGCAACCTTTATCCTTGTAACTAATTCAACTTCCACTATATTACATCTTGTACTTCTTTGTGAGCTAGACTGTTCCAATCTTATCCTCAATTATCTAATTCTACCTTTTCTTGAATGCTTTCCTTTCTAATTTTACCTATTGGTTGTCTTGGCACTCTTAAGCATTGTAAATACTGAGCTCACATACAGTTTGATCTTCATTGGTTATGATCCTTACAATTTGATAATCTATATGATCATTCATTGTTCAACTTTGTTCAACTTTGTTATTATCTGATTTTTCTTGATGCAGGGACTTGTAAGTCCACTAGGTTCTTTACCTGATATTGATGATTTCTTCTGGGAGAAATTCTCAACGCCAATACTTGATGTGATTGAAAACCCAATCAACTTGAAGAATTTGTCTCCTAAGGTAGTTTAAAAGCATTGACACTCTTTTGGTTTATACATATCATACTAGCTTCTGTGCTCACTAAAGAGTTGTGTTTGCAGGAACTGAAACAATTAGCTGATGAAATTCGTTTGGAATTGTCTTCCATAATGTCAAGAACTCAAAAACCCTTTAGATCCAGTTTGGCAGTTGTGGAGCTGACAGTTGCAATACACTATGTTTTCCATGCTCCAATGGATAAGATACTGTGGGATGATGGGGCACAAGTAAGACCATAATCTATATTTCTTTCTGTGGGAGTGTGTGGTTGTTGGAGAGGAGGAGGGGGGGTGGTTTAGGGGGAGGAAGCACAGTGATTGCCTGTTAATATTCTATCTTATGTGAATGTTGTTAAAAAGCAAAATTGTGGATATAACTGAAATCAAAGCAATAGACGTTGGCTATTTCACACCTTATCATTTATAAAGGAAAATCATTAATTCATTCTCTTTTGTTTGCAGACATATGCACATAAAATTCTTACAGGAAGGCGGCCCCTCATGCATACAATTCGAGAAAAGAATGGTCTTTCTGGTTTCACATCTCGATTTGAGAGTGATTATGATCCATTTGGTGCAGGGCATGGTTGCAACAGCATTTCTGCTGGGCTTGGTAATATTTACTTCCCTTCTAATAATTAAATCTCTTTTTGGATGTTGATTTTGATTAATTTGTATGTTAGGCAGTTAAGTTATCAATGTGAGACTGTGACTGTTGAAGCTTTCTTATATGTATACTTTCTAAAACTTCATTAGCTCCACTTCAGTTTTGGAACTTTCAATTAAAATCAAAATTTTAATCTTCTAGGTATGGCAATTGCACGTGATATTAAAGGGAAGAGGGAACATATAGTTACTGTCATCAGCAATGGGACAACTATGGCAGGTCAGGTCTATGAGGCAATGAGTAATGTGGGCTATCTGGACTCAAATATGATAGTGATTTTAAATGACAGCCGTCACTCCTTACGCCCCAAGATTGAAAAGGGCCCCAAGACATCCATTAGTGCTCTATCTAGTTCTCTAAGTAGGCTCCAGTCAAGCAAATCCTTCCGGAAGTTCAGAGAAGTTGCTAAGGTATTTCTATGTTTCCCTTCTAATTGACTCAACCTTTGGAGGATTGGAAGATTTTAAACAATCAAACCTACATATTTTGTGACGTTAAATAGATCTATGTTTTCAAAAAGAAAATCCTTTGGTGTGTGTGTCTGTGTGTATATATATATATATATATATATAATATTTCTCGTCACTTGAACCCATGAGGTACACAGTAGGTGGTGACTGCCCCTGGGTCCCTTTCCTGCAACCAAAAAGATAAAATAAAGGAAAAATTCCTACTGAAAATGGGATTTGATTTTCTCTGGGTACTATCCCAAAAGACTTATTTAGCTAAGCCTGACACCATTTAATGGGGATGCTTTTTTTATCTCTGTTCCATGATCATGATCTTGCGTATTTGAAACACTCTGATGTGGCAACTTTTGGCAGTGTTAAATTTCAGATTGGCAGATTTTTTACCTGCTCTTGATGAATGTATATGATGGTCCTTGTGATGTTTGAATATTACATGTGCTCCTGATACTAGCATCTCTATGCTATACGTGCCTTGGGCATAATATTTTTTTTCTTTGGCAGAACATGGTTAATGTCCAGATAATGGACTGTTTCATGGGCACATAGTACCATTCTTGTAAATTTGGGTATCTTGTCTAAATATGGCCGAGGATGATTGGAGTCCAGATAGAACTTCAAAATTTCCTGTGAGCCTGAGGCAATCTTGGCGTAAGGGAATAATTTGAGTCATTATAAAATTATATGGGATGTGTTGGAGGCTTTCTGGTTAGAAATGCTTTATGAAAAACTTCATTTTTTATTATTATTATTTTTTTTTTTTTTTTTTTTTGGAGGCTTTTGAAAATTTAAATGTTCTGCTGCAATAGTTAGCATGCATTGGTAGGCGAATGCATGAATTATCATTTGTATTCTTTTGCTATAAAAGTAACATTTGTTTCTAGTCAGGGTGTTACTAAAAGAATTGGGAGGAGGATGCATGAATTGGCAGCCAAACTTGATGAGTATGCACGTGGTATGATTGGTCCACTGGGATCAACTCTTTTTGAAGAGCTTGGGTTGTATTACATTGGCCCTGTTGATGGGCATAACATTGAAGACCTGATATGCGTTCTGCAAGAAGTAGCATCTCTGGATTCAATGGGTCCTGTGTTGGTTCATGTGATAACAGAGGAAAATCAGGGACCAGAAAATAATCGAAAGAGTGAAATAGCAGAGAAGCAACTTGAAGGTATGTTCAATTTGCTCTGTTCCCCTTGCTGGTGTTTGTTACAATAATCTATTTTTAATTTTCTGCATTAAGTCATGAGATTCACTCAGTCACTTGTGTTACATAGAGTAATAACTGAGCTTGGCATAGCTCACTTTGGTTTTGTTTTGCTTAGCTGGTGCTCATGCTTTTCTTTGGACTTAGGTGACATGGATATGTTGTCCTAGAGCTAATGGTACTAACAAATTTGTTCACACATATAAACCAAATTCTACTTTTATTTAAACATAGGATTAATCATCTACACTTCTGTAATCAACAGTGTTTTTTTTTGTGAAGATGGGGATCATTTAGTGAATTTAGTAGTCATGTAGTTAACCCGTCAGGATACAGCCTAGTGGTTGGAGGCTTGGGATGATTTGTAGACCCAGACATCTTGGGTTCAAGCCCTATTAGGAGTTTCCCTGGATTACCTAATACAAGGTTCTGGCAGGTGGGGTTGTGCATTTGTGGTTCACTCCCCAGGAGTGGGTCCACAGGGCCTGCCTTCGTAAGGTTCCACATCATTAAAAAAAAAATACTGTCATGTAGCTGATGCCTACATTTTTAAAGTTTTAAATAGAAATCAAGTCAAATATAAACTGAACTACTCAGCTTCTCTCTGGCTTACACTTGGACTCAGGATTGGTCATATATTGAGTAATGAATAGCAGGCGCTAAACCACTCCCTTGTGTCAGCTATGCACAGCAGAGGGTTACTTTTTACATGTTGCTTTCCTCACGTGACTTTTTCTTTATATACAGAACAAAAAAGTCATCCTCAGTTGGGCTTAACACTTTAATTGCTTTCCCTTTATCTTGCCTTGCAGATTTAAGTAATTCTGATTCGTTACCATCTAGTATCCACCCATTGACATATAGTGATTGCTTTGTGGAGGCTTTAGTTTTGGAGGCATTGAAGGATAAAGATATTGTGACAGTTCACGCGGGAATGCAAATGGAAACATCACTTCAACTATTTCAGGAAAAATTTCCAGACAAGTTTTTTGACATGGGAATTGCTGAGCAACACGCAGTTACATTTTCTGCTGGTTTGTCCTGTGGTGGATTGAAGCCATTTTGTATAATCCCTTCCACCTTTCTACAAAGAGCTTATGATCAGGTTCCCCCCCCCCCCCCCCCCCTCTCTCTCTCTCTCTCTCTCTCTCTCTCTCTCTCTCTCTCTAAACTTTATCATATGGCTCCCCTTGTTTCACATAAAATTTCTTGTGGGGAAAACGTTTTCAGTGAAGTAATTTGTGTTGTTGCAAGCTTTGGGTGTTTGGCTTTAACATGTAAATGCATTCTTATTTTCCTTATGTGTTGTTTAGGTGGTCCATGATGTAGATCGGCAGAGAATTCCGGTGCGATTTGTCATTACTAGTGCAGGACTTGTAGGATCTGATGGCCCAATGCAGTGTGGGGCATTCGATATAACATTCATGTCATGCTTACCAAATATGATAGTCATGGCACCATCCAATGAGGATGAGCTTGTGCACATGGTGGCTACTGCAGCCCAAATTGATGATCAACCGGTGTGCTTCCGGTATCCTAGGGGGGCCATTGTACAGGCAGACTACTCTACATGCAATGGGATTCCCATAGAGGTTATCTCCTGAACCCCATAAATTTTGGTTATATTCCTTTGAAAATCGTTTCAATTATTATTGCTTTGCAAGAGTTTATATTACCTATGATATACAAAAGTTAAAACTAATGACATGTTCATCATCTATTATTCTTATTGCATTCTTAGTGGTATTAAAAATTCATTTTCAATGCCCCTTGTGTGACAAAATTGTATTCTAGAGCAGATTGGAAAAGGGAAAGTTCTTGCAGAGGGTAAAGATGTTGCTTTGCTCGGGTATGGGGCAATGGTTCAGAATTGTCTTAAGGCTCGGTCCCTTCTTTCGAAGCTTGGTGTTGAGGTGACAGTGGCTGATGCAAGGTTCTGCAAGCCTCTAGACATTAAGCTTGTCAGACAGCTTTGCGAAAATCATGCATTTCTGATCACGGTTGAGGAAGGCTCTATTGGAGGATTTGGATCCCATGTTGCACAGTTCATTGCACTTGATGGAAAACTGGATGGAAGAACTAAGGTAACATTTTTAGTGACATAGATGATGATTAATTCATCTTCCTGGTGAGAGAAAGAGAGAAGTTGGGCCTTGGGTTAAGTTTTTCTTGGAGTTCATTTGGTAGAGAAAGGATATAGGTGGAGGGGGGGAGGGGGCAACTTGCTATCTACTGTCCGGATGAGAAACCTAGAGGAGGTTTTAATTAGGAAAAAAAAAAAAAAAAAACTCCATCCCTATAATCTATTCTCTTTGTAATGATATTAAAAACTATTCATGCACAACAACAAACTTTTTGGATTGGCTATGAATCCTTAATAAATTAGTCAAGGTTGGCCACACTTTAGAGACACATTTTTTATTTGGAGCAACCTAAGTAATTTCTGAATTCTATTTCCATTTATGGTTTGGTACAAAGATTAGAAAATACATATATGAAAGATATGTTTGTGTGCATTTATTTGTGGGTAGTTCCCTTGATGCTCTCTTTGGATCCGTATGGATAAATGGATGTAATCATAATTTCACTGCAATTTTTTTAATGCAATTGTAACATTAAAAATTCTTGTTTAAAATTAGTCATTATTACACTAATCACCCAAGTCTAATTTGTATTCTTTTCTTAAATTTTTATGAATCAACTTTTCAAGTGGCGTCCAATTGTGCTACCAGACAACTACATCGAGCATGCATCAGCAGATGAACAGCTCTCTCTGGCCGGGTTGACTGGACATCACATAGCTGCAACAGCACTAAGTTTGCTTGGCCGCAATCGTGAAGCCCTCCTCTTGATGTGCTAGAAAGCTGTACTTCTACTGTCCTTGTTGGAATTCTATGATAAATTTGAAGAACGACGCCTAGCAAAGGAAAATAAGCATTGACGCTACCATGTTTTTTGGGTTTAGTAATCTTTTCCAATTTGTTAGTATGTATAACAATTATGCACCAAGTATTTAATTGTATGGTAACAATGTCATTAGGGAGACACTAGTTTGATATTTTAAAGTCAAGTCTTATAAATCACCAGCACAGCCCAGTCATGTCATGATCTCACAGGGCATGGAACTTCTATTCTTTTGGCTACAGAATGTTTTAAGGGGATTTACAGTCCCCGGAATTCGAACCCAGACTCTTCCGATGGAACAGAAGCCGAGAAGCAAAGATAGATAATTGACGGTCAAAATATGAAACTATTGGTTAATTAATCATCAGAAATTAGATACATGTCTCTTGGGTTGAGATCAAGTGCAATACATCACATGCGATTGCTTTCATTGATTGAGATTGAGAGTTAAAAAAAGACAAGTTTTTGCCTTCGTTTAGATACAGATTATAAATGAAAATTATTTCATTATTTAGTTTATTTTTGCTATTATTCATAGGTCGCACTGCATTTTTTGGTACTATTCATGAGTTTCACTGTACTATTTCAACTAATTTTTACCTTTATTTACAGTACTTTTAGCAATAAATTTTCAGTTTCAGCAAAATAAACGATATTCAAACAGACCTTAATCTCAAACCCTTAAATGAAAAAAGTTAAAAAGTGAAGAAAAAAATATGTGAGGAATGGGAGTAATCACATATGATAATAGGATTTTGGTTTCCCTCTTGTGCTTTTGTACGTTAGAGGTGACATAGGTACATGTCCTAATAAGAAAGATGTCATTTTCACATGAAAAAAGGGAAGCAGAATGGTAAATTCATGTGCATCTAATTACATCCTTGACAACAAGAAATCAACAATCTCAACAAAGAATCATCTTAAGAGAGAGAATTAGCGAATTCAACCAAAATTAATCATGTTAATTGCATAACCAATGATGGGGTAGCAGAAGGTTGAATTAGGAATAGGCTTTGGTGCAATGCACTTACCAAACTTATAGTATTATTTTACACAATGGTGGGACTAGGACTTTTTGTTTGGGAGACTGAATTATGGTAAATTTAAAACACATTCATACGCAATTAACTATATAAATCTTAATTTTCTAATAAAAGAGTATGTCATTAGTTATAAATATATTTTAAATAAGATTATTAACTTTAATATATAAGATTAAAAAGAACTTACTACTAGTATTTTAATGATAAATAAAAGTTGTCTCGTTTGTTGGGGATGTACAAAAAATATTCAAAAAAAGAAAAAAAGAATTAACACTTTTTTGATAAGTCAAAACTAATATATAATCCTCATGGACATAAGAAAATAAAAGAGTAAGACTTAGGTACAATACTTAGGTGTTGTTCCTTAGATTCTCCTTTTAAGATTCTACTATGTGAATATTTTTCTCATAGGAATGAAGTGTATTTTTTAGTTATCTAAATAGCTGAATCTTAAAAGGGAGAACCTAAGGAATAACAACTAAAGTATTGTACCTAAGTTTTTTCCAAAATAAAACTAGTGATAAAATGAATGGTTCAGCATAAGGTTGATTTGTTTTTGTTAAAAACTTTCTTTTTTGAAGGGAACATGCTATTGAAGCTAATTTTTTTTTTTTAATATTTTTTATATTTTAGGTCCATTGGTTCATTTAGCCAATATTCTCTATCTTTTTGTTTGCTCAAAATTTTGAGAGGCCAACTGTTCAAGATCATCAAACTCTTCTTGAGTTTCTGGATTACGCTGAGATATAAATGGATACATAACCATATTATTATCAGTTAATCATAACTACAATATTAACATTATATATAGAATGGGTCTTCAATAATTCAATAATATTAGATCTTATAACCATCTCCCCCACCCAACCCCCCCCAGCCCCCATAAAAAATAAAAAAATAAAATAAAAACACCTTTGCATTTTCATAACTGACTTGTGAAAATGATTTACTACCAATACATGATTGTTTAAACAAATCCATTTTATAATTAGACAAAACACTTAATCCATTTTAAACCAATACATCAACAGCGCTAATCTCCTTAGGCTTATTTCAAAGTAATGTCTTACTATCGTCTTTGTATGCTCTAAATTTTATTGAAAAAGTAGCTCGCCATTTCCTATACCTCTCTTGGACAATTGTGTAAATCTTATCCCATGCAAAATCATTATCCTCTGGTCTTCATCCATTCTAATAACATTTAAATTATATTATGTACATAAGCCTTATACAATTTTAAAAAATATGTATTAAAAAGCTTTAATTTAATTCGTGGAGTCTATACTCTATACATACCAAAATTTTATCTTTTATGAAATTTTTATTGTCATGTGGTAAATCTAACCACTTTTCACCCCACCAACTTGGCAATGTTGTTCATTTGAAACTTCATTTCTTCGATGAAAGAGCAACGATTGATGTCAATAGGCCATCAAACTTTGTTGAAAACGTAATCGACAACTTGCCATCATTACTCCCACTAACTTTCTTCGCCACCTTTAGTCCTTTTAGAGTTCCTCAACCCCATGTATTGAATCAATACAATAATGAGAAAATGAAAACTCTAATTAACATATGCTATGAATAGAAATTTTAGAAAATGGGCATGTAGGCTGTAATGTAGATGATTCCCCTGATGGCTTAGGCTATACTTGGGATGGAACTATGCTAGACGGTGGTGGAATCCCTTGGTAATGGTGTAGACTGTAGATGGTACAATGCTTGAACGTGGCGACATACTTTGTTGCTGATGTGAGGACAAGTTAGAAGACTAGAGAATACCATCTATGTATGTCATTGAGATGAATAGAGCCATCCAAAATATAGATACCTAAAATTAAAAAATTTACAACCATACAAGTGATAGGGATGAAAGCAAATACCTACAATAAATACGTTGACAGTAGCTTGATGATATGAAAATATTACATAAAGTTATTATAGTGAACTATTTGAACCATATTTAACAAACTATTAACCCATTTGATTTTACCTTATATTATGATGATCATCCTAATAAGTTATGAGTGCTAAGAAAGGTACACCAAAGTGAGTTTGGATTATCTTCAGACATTCAAACATGTTCAAAGAATAAAGACTTTGAAATTCGAGCATCTTTAACATATATGGTCTAAAATTGACTTTAAAACTTTAAATATATGCTCAATTTTACTATTATTATTATTTTTTAGTAGAAATAATAGAATATTGATCTTATAACAAATCATTTTTTGGTGTAGGTGCAGTTCAAACCCTAGATTTCTTATTTAAGGAAAAAAAAAAAAAAAAAAAAAAAAAAACTTTACCAGTTGAATTGGAATAATGTGCTCAAGTTTATATTTGACAAAAAAATTATTTGTTTATAAGTTCGTAATTAAAAATAAAAATAAAAATAAAAAAGTCATGTTTATGCTTATGTTGATGTTCACGTTTGTGTTATTGTTTGTCATGTCTTTAGTTAAATGTTAAATTAAAAACTCTCTCTCTCTCTCTTTGGATAATTCAATAATTGAGAAAAAAAAAAAATTTAACCTTGGAAGTCTCTGTTAGCAATACCAAGAGGTGCCAACCCTTTCAAATGTCTTAAACTATATATTATATAAACAATAAGTTAGAAATCAAGAGGTTGTTTCAAAAAAGACAATAAAAATAAAGTATGCATGTTTGAAAATTTTATATATAAAAAAAATAATATTAAATTTTATAGAATAAAAAAATAAAAAACATTTAAGCAAGTAGTTGACGTATATTTGATTTTTTGAATCTAAAGATTATTTTGATTAAAATATAATATTTGATAATCAGTACGTCTTAATAGTTGTTGGAGAAATTGCCGTCAATTATGATAAAACTGTCTAGCCCTAAGCCAACAAGATTAGATTCAACGCTGCAAAACTTTAATTAAAGTTTTTAATGTTCTTGGTAATAATAAATACATTATACTCCCTCCGTTCCAATTTGTTTATCATTTTTAAAAAGTCAAACTTTTTAAGAGAACATCATTTATTGTCTTGTCTGCCTTATAAAAATGTATAAGTTTACAAAACTACTCTTAAATAAATTTATCAGTTTTTTAAAAAGAGTTATTCTTAATGAGGCAATTAAAAAGGTGCCTCAATTAAATTTATTTTTTAAAATATTAGGTAGTTTTCTTTTCAAATAGTTTTGAAAATAAAGTAGGGGTATAATAGGAACACTAGTAAATAATAATTTTTTATTTTTAGAAACAGGACAATATTTTGAGAAATCCCAAAATGGAATAGAGGACAAACAAACTGGGACGGAGGTAGAATTAATTTCTCAAATATACGATGATAATGGAATTGAACTAAGAATGATCTAAATAAAATATTATAGTGATTTGATGAAAACTACAAAGCGATTATTGATAAGGGTAAAATTGTGAATGTGAATATTCATGAATATAGTATCATGAAGCAACGTTCAAAATAGACCTGTCGGCCTCACTTGTCATAAATGGCAGTCGAACAGCTTTAGGACGTCTACAGGTTTAGGAAGACGGGGTTAACTTGTCATAAATGGAAAGCTGACACTACTAAGCTGAAGGGAGTAGGCGAAGCTGACGACCCTAACGAGGCTAACGACCTCGACGAGGGAGTTGGCGAAGCTGACAACCCCGACGAGGGGGTAGGCGAAGCTGACGACCCTGACGAGGCTGACGACCTCGACAAGGGAGTAGGCGAAGCTGACGACCCCGACGAGGGGGTAGGCGAAGCTGACGACCCTGACGAGGCTGACGACCCTAACAAGGGAGTAGACGAAGCTGACGACCCTAACGAGGCTGACGACCCCGATGAGGGAGTAGGCGAAGCTGATGATCTTACCGAGACTGACAACCCTGACAAGGGAGTAGGCGAAGCTGACGACCCTAACGAGGTTGACGACCTCGACAAGGGCGTAGGCGAAGCTGACGACCCCGACGAGGGGGTAGGCGAAGTTGACGACCCTGACAAGGGAGTAGGCGAAGCTGACGACCCTAACAAGGGAGTAGACGAAGCTGACGACCCTAACGAGGCTGACAACCCCGATGAGGGAGTAGGCGAAGTGACGACCCTGACGAGGGAGTAGGCGAAGCTGACGACCCTGACGTGGCCTTGCTTGGTCTCCACGTTTGCATATATAAAGAAATATCTTGCACCCCACATTTGGTGTTAAATAAAAAGACTCCTACAAGGAAATGATCTCGAAAAATACGTCTAAAGAGACTCCTATAAGGAAAAGACTTCTAATCCAATAAGGAAAGGTCAACCCTCTACCACTATAAAAACCCAATACCCTCACCAACCAAGGTACGCATAATTTACCTTCTCTAACACTTTAGAGTTGTGAGAAGTTCTAACTTGACCTTCGGAGGGTATTTGGCCGGCACCACACCGGTACTCTCTGCGAGGTCTTCTCTTTTTGTGTTGTGCAGGCATTGTTTCGAGCACGTGAGTGCCATGTAGCTTACTGACGATTTTTCGGTATCATCAGTTGGCGCCGTCTGTGGGAACGAAGCATACTTTAGCCTATTGCTTCCCGGACAAAGAGTTGCATGGTACTTACTCACTCGATGGCAACTACCAACAACGTTCAGGGAGACGAACTGCGACCCACTACCCTGGAGAGGCAGGTCCAAACCCTCATGACAACAGTGGAACGTCTCACCAAACAGAGTCAGGACCTTGAAGAATAGCTACGGCAAAAGAACGCCGCTATGGGTACCCAAGGGGAAAATCAAGAAGGTACTAGTGCCGAGCGAAGAGACCAAGAGGGGCCGGAAGGTAGTAATGCCCCAAGCAGACCCAAGCGACAAGATATGAGCTGTCCATCCGTCACTGATATGGCTCAACCCCACATTGTCGCGGAGATGCAGGCGATGAAGGAACAAATGGACGTCATGATGAACGCCCTCAAAGGACGGGTGTTCAGCGACCTTGATGATCTGGTCCACCGAACCGACTCGCCGTTCACCGCGTCCGTCAACTCCTTCCCCCTTCCACCAAAGTTCCGTATGCGCAAGTGAAAAACTACGACGGAAACAAAGACCCTCTAGATCATTTGGAGGCCTTCAAGACCTTGATGCACCTTCAGGGGGTACCCGACGAGATCATATGCAGAGCTTTCCCCACCACGCTGAAGGGTCCCGTAAGGATATGGTTTAGCAGGCTGACACCTAACTCCATCAGTACTTTCAAGGAGCTAAGCGCCCAGTTTGCTTCGCACTTCATCGGAGGACACAGGTATAAGAAGTCTACAGCATGCTTGATAAGCATCAAGCAGCGGGAAGATGAGACGCTAAGGTCTTACATAGCACGCTTTAACAAAGAGGCGCTTTCAATTGATGAAGCTAACGACAAGATACTTGTAGCCGCTTTCACAAATGGGCTGCGGAAGGGTAAGTTCCTATTTTCACTATATAAGAACGACCCGAAGACTATGTCGGACGTGCTTTACAGGGCAACCAAGTACATGAATGCTGAGGACGCGCTTCTGACTCGAGAGAAGAGAGAAAGGTAAGAGGATACGCGACAGGACAGAGGGCAGAAGATGGCAAGAACTAGAGACGTTGAACGGACAGAAGTTACACCGCCCGTGGAACACCAAGCACCTATGGAAGTACTACCAGTAAAAAGGATGGCATGAAGAGCAGCACCCCTTTATTTCTAGTTTACCTTAGTGAATTTTAGCTATACTCCTCAGTTTTTCTATTTACTTTAGTTTTTGCTACAATAACTCTTTTAAAGCCCAAAGGGCAGGACTTCGTTTTCTTTTTAAGAAATACTTTTTCTATGAATGCATGGTTTATTTTAATAAGATGAGTTTATTCACGCATGGCCAAAGTCGCCTACGGGTGGACGGTCACTACGCTAAGTTACCTACGGGTAGACGCATGGCCAACGCCTACGGGTGGACGGCCACTATGCTAAGTTACCTACGGGTAGACGCATGGCCAAAGTCGCCTACGGGTGGACGGTCACTACGCTAAGTCACCTACGGGTAGACGCGTGACCGAAGTTGACTATGAGTGGATGATCACCATACTAAGTCGCCTACAAGTAGACGACCGAAAAGGTAACGAGGCTCCAAAATTTAGTCACCTCAATTAGTCCACGACCCCAAGTGGACAACTCACAAGGTGACGAGGTACCAACACTTAGTCACCTCAACAAGTCCACAAAGTGGAGGAATCCAAGTCTACAAAATAGACGACCCTAATATGCAGTCCATTAAGTGGACAACCTCATCTCAAGAGGATGAAATGTTATCAAGTCCATAAAATGGACAAGCTTATTAAGTCCACAAGATGGACGATTTCATCCTAGGAGGATGAAAAAATTATGAAGTCCATAAAATGGACACAAAGTGGACAACCATGTCTTATTAAGTCCACAAGCTGGACGACCTTATTAAGTCCACAAGCTGGACGACCCTACTAAATCCACAAAGCGGACGACATTGCTAAGTCCAAAGTGGACGACCCAATCCTAAGAGAATGAAAAATTATTAAATCCACAAGTGGACGAGTTTATCATTAAGCCTACAGATTGGACGAGTCACTTAGTAATACCCACGAAATGGATGATTGCGCCAAGTCCCCAAAGCGGACGAGCCCATAAAGTTGACGAGTTCGTCCACTAAAGGATATGACTAATATTACAAGACGATGGTTTTAACATAAAAGATAACGAGATGAACAAGTCTACTAAAGAGACGAGTTGGAATTATCCAAATGAAAATGACTTAAACTCCATGAACCTGTCAGTTTAAGCTGACGAGATCATGGAGTGGGGGGCAGCTGATAAGGGTAAAATTGTGAATGTGAATATTCATGAATATAGTATCATGAAGCGACGTTCAAAATAGACCCGTCGGCCTCACTTGTCATAAATGGCAGTCAAACAGCTTTAGGACGTCTACAGCTTTAGGAAGACGGGGTTAACTTGTCATAAATGGAAAGCTGACACTACTAAGCTGAAGGGAGTAGGCGAAGTTGACGACCCTAACGAGGCTGACGACCTCGACGAGGGAGTTGGCGAAGCTGACGACCCCAATGAGGGGGTAGGCGAAGCTGACGACCCCGACGAGGGGGTAGGCAAAGCTGACGACCCTGACGAGGCTGACGACCCTAACAAGGGAGTAGATGAAGCTGATGACCCTAACGAGGCTGACGACCCCGATGAGGGAGTAGGCGAAGCTGATGATCTTAACGAGGCTGACGACCCTAACAAGGGAGTAGGCGAAGCTGACGACCCTAACGAGGCTGACGACCTCGACGAGGGAGTAGGCAAAGCTGACGACCCCGACGAAGGGGTAGGCAAAGCTGACGACCCTGACAAGGCTGACGACCCTAACAAGGGAGTAGACGAAGCTGACGAGCCTAACGAGGCTGACGACCCTAACGAGGCTGACGACCCCGATGAGGGAGTAGGCGAAGTGATGACCCTGACGAGGGAGTAGGCGAAGCTGACGACCCTGACGTGGCCTTGCTTGGTCTCCACGTTTGCATATATAAAGAAATATCTTGCGCCCCACGCTTGGTGTTAAATAAAAAGACTCCTACAAGGAAATGATCTCGAAAAATACGTCTAAAGAGACTCCTATAAGGAAAAGACTTCTAATCCAATAAGGAGAGGTTAACCCTCTACCACTATAAAAACCCCAATACCCTCACCAACCAAGGTACGCATAATTTACCCTCTCTAACACTTTAGAGTTGTGAAAAGTTCTAACTTGACCTTCGGAGGGTATTTGGCTGGCACCACACCGGTGCTCTCTGCGAGGTCTTCTCTTTTTGTGTTGTGCAGGCATTGTTTCGAGCACGTGAGTGCCGTGTAGCTCACTGACGATTTTTCGGCATCATCAATTATTATAGGGACCAACTCAAGTTGGACCCCATACTAAAACAAAGTTAATAGATTGAGTTGAAAATTATATCAATCATTTGGAAAGAAAAGCCGTAGAAAATCTGCCTAATGGAAGAGGGGAAAAAAATGAAGATTACAATAAGTAAGCAACCAATGTTATACTTTTTGAGTAGAAAATTTTTCAAATTCTAAAAATTTGGAATCTTAAATTAAAGGAGGAAAAAGTATAAACAGTCTAATAAATTCAAATTTTAATGAAAAAAATCATATATACTTGTATCTAAATTTTAGAAAGAAATATATATATATATATATATATTTTGATATGTTCAAAATATAATGAAAACATATATTTTTAATGTTTATGATATTTTGATTTAAATTTTATATTTGAAAGATATTCTTAATTTTATATATTTGCAATTTTCATATTTTTTAGAAATAATATATGAAAATTAATAGTAAGATAAAAAAATAAAAAATAAAACATTTAAACACATACATTAATACGAACTTACTTGAAATATTCACATTGAATACTCCAATTCTCCATCGTTATGTTCTCAAAATAACTTCCTTGAGAAGACCAAATTTTTTCATATTGTGTGCCCTAGAATTAAAGAAAACTCTCATTGTTTTCTTTGCTCTCGTACAAATCATGCTACACTATTTTTCTTCACTCTCCATCTCTCATGGATTACATTGTACTCTTTTTCTTTTCTCATCAAAATAAGTCTCACAAATTCTCTTTAATTTGTGTTTTTTACAAAAATCTTAGAAAAACCCAAAACATGTTGAGTAGTGTTCGAAAAATCCCTTCTAGTGATTTGGTCTGAGGTAGGTTTAGGTGAATTTTAGTCTAAAATAGAAAAATGAATTTCTAACAAAAATTAACTTATTAAAGTCTATTGAACTTTTGTGAATGCTCTAAGGAAGTAATTTTTTTATTAAATCTATCAAGTCATTTACAATATTGCCTTTATATGAGGTTTTAATTTCTATTTTTACTAATTTGATAATTAATACTAATTTTTTATTTATTTAATAAAGAATTGACTGTCTTTTATACCAAAGATAATAATTCAACTTTTCTTCTTCATCAAAATTTAGGAGATAATAGATTTTAAAACATTTTGCTTGGTTGAAGGAGTTTTTGTTCACCAGTGTAGTTCTCTTTAGAAAATGATCATATCTATTTCAATCAAAATGAAAAGAGTCCATTTCTATACATATTCAGATTAAATATTACAAATCTAAGGTTTAAAGAATTTCATATTATTTAAAAAATTTAATGACGTAAAACTCTGTACACAATTAGATCCAAGAAATAAAATCTAAACTTTAAACCTAAGGAAATCCTATTCCATTTTCTAATTCCCCTTTTTTTTTCTTTTTTTTTTCTTTTTTAAGGAAGACAGAGTCTCTCTCAACTGAGATAATGTCATAGTACGAAAAAAGAAAGGAGTAACATGGTCTATTAACAAAATTACAAAACTCAGCATTTTGCATACAAAAAAGGCCTACGCACATAAATACGCATATTGTGAAGTGGGGCCTGGGTGTTATATCACAGTGAGAAATGGACAAAGGAAGAACGACAGTCATGATTCATGAAGAGAACTAAGATTAGAATTTGTGTGAAAATTGTCAAATAATCAAAGTTACCAATACCATGCATGGTCCACTCCACTAAGAAAAACTTCCGAAAATTAATGTTCATTCAAATTCAAAGCTGTAATTAATTACTTCGATACTACGAAAAATACTGGATTGGAAAATTCCACTTCCGCACGAAACGTCATATGCATAATGCATGTATTGTATGTTTCCACCAAAGCTAGCTCAGGCAAACATCTCATTAAACTTTAGGGAATGCCTTCCCTAGATCAGTTAGTTAATTTGATTAAACTATATATTAAAGAGAAAAGCATAGCTAAACCATTTTCCCCAGGAATAAATCTAGGAAAAAGTACCCATGATCATGAGATTAGTGTTACCAAGAAAATGCTAAAGGTAATTACTATAAATTATAAATAAAAATTAACCTTATACATTGATGTGGTCGTGAATGGGCTTAATTATTAGTACCACCTTTTAAAGATATAATGTTAAAATTTTTATTCATAAACTTAAAGAGATGGTACATTATTGCTAAAATAGCAACAAAACAAGAGGGTAAATTCTCTAACCAATCATTAACTTTATATATAGCATGTGAGGCCAATTACCTAGAAAATCAATGCAATAAAGAAACTAATCTTCTGTTCCTCAAAAAAAAAAAAAAAAAACTAATCTTCTAACCAGAAAAAAAAAAAAAAAAAGACAGTCTCATATCATTGATGTTATCATTGCACGCGTCTCATCACAACCCAACGTTATTGATAAACCTGCGGCTATTCACACTTGCAAATGGGAGGGATCATGAAAATCCCCCTTGTGACAAATGATGCACCAATTTGTGAGAGAGAGAGAGTTTTGAATTAGACGGAAGTTACAAATTGGTGTCATTCCAACCCAATAAATAAATATATTGGCAAATGTCTTGTTGCATAACTTACACTTTCAGAAATTTTCAATAGAGACGTACACGGTTTAAATCTCTCTCTCTCTCTCTAATTTTAAGTATTGAATTACAAAAATAAAAATCCTAATTAGTGCTATTTTGTGATAGTGACACTGAATTTATTGTATCTATAGTATTTTTCATAATATAATTATTGTTGTAACCACTTGTCATAAAATTGAATGAAAATGACACTTGGTGTGCGTTTCAAATTCGATTTTAAGCTAGTTTTTTTTTTTTTTTTTTTTTTTTTTTTTTGCTTAATTTACCAACTTTTTTTTGTATCTCACTGGACTGTTCGCGGGTCCTAAAAAAACAAGACTTCTATATTTTGGTTCGACAGCTTATTTCTCAACCAGCCAATGGACATTATTTGCTAGCCCACTCTAATTTTTTCTCAAAAAGTTAGGTAAAATGTATACTCTATAGTTTTTGCTCAAAATGCTACGTACGGTCAACAGCTATTGTGGGTCCTACTTAATTTTTTTTCTACAGTAATTTTTTTTACAATACTTTCAACAAAGAATTAAATAAGTCTGTTTGGGTGTTTAGTAGTTTTCAGTAGCTTATATAGTATTAAACAAAAGTATAATTTTTTGCAGTTTTAATGCTAAATATATATGTGACAAAAAGCTAAAAATAAATTTCACTTTTAAAACAAGTTAGTTAAAATAATAAATAACCTTAGACAGAGAAAACAAAAACTAAAACTAAAAGTTAAATTAGAGGGACCGCGTGCTTTGATTTGCCACATGCAAGATAATCTCTTCTTATATAGATAGGAAAATAATGGATAGCTTTCCTCAAGTACTGCATTACGGCTACCATGTTACGAGCATTTGTAGGCCCCTTTTAGAGACCATATTTTCCATATGATTCCCTCAAGAGTCAAAACTATAGGTCAAGCATAAATTTTGTAGTTGTTATATTAAAAACAAAATTGAAGAGAAATGATATATGCATAACATTTTCACAATATTTTTACAACAAATTTTAAGTGACAAGCTGTTATTGATTGTTATTATTGGGCCAAAAAAAAAAATATTAGTATTAAGTTCAAATTTGAACTAATAACAATTAACAAACTATGATTTGTTACAAAAATATTATAAACGTTTCTCATAAACATTAAAAAGTGAAAGAATTTATTGCGCGCAGTGATGGCTGCGGAAGCTGCGGACAGCGCTTCAATTTTCAAACATCGATATTTCATGGTTTTTCTTTTTGTCTTTTTCTCGTCAAAACTAGTAGCCCAGTTTTACTGGATTCAGAAACTTTTCTGCGCGCGCAAAACCTTCGGCCTGACCAAATAATAAAAATTCTGAAAATACTTTTCCGTCGCCAGAAGGCAAAGGAGCAATATTGACATCGTTTGACAACCATTATTTCTTCTGGTTCTCGTTAAACTCATCACCAACAATATGTCACATAAATAGTTATGAAATATTTTGTCAATTTTTGTGTTTATGAACTTGAGAAAGTGTTTATAAACTTTCTCAAAGCAAAGGCAAAACGTAAATACCATTGAAATCTGATGTACTATCATATCTTAATTAGGCGACACGTTACAGGTCGTGTTATACTCATGCGTGTGTGCGTGGCGTGTAAAACTTGTAGAACCACTTTTTTCCCCACTAGTACGTATACGTGTGCATCAGCTATTGCATTACGATACTGCTAGTGGTCGAACCACCGATACAAGTAGTCCTTTTACTCATTACCGCTTCTGAAGTGCTATATAAGAAAAACTTCAAATTTCTTCTGAAGAAGAAAAAAAAATGAAATAAAATTTCACCACGTAGAAACTAAAAACAAGGGCGTTATATAATTATTACATAGTAAGTTTTTAAAATTTTCTACGTAACTTGTAAGTGTAAAACTATATAAACAACAGCTGATGTCTGCAAATAATAAATTCCACAACGATGCTCTCAGTCAGACATCTTGAAATAATATACAAGCAAATTTATGACCACAGCTTTACTACAGCTCTAATATAATTAGATTAACTATTCTGATGTGATTAACTATAAGTGGTAAAGAAAAAAAAAATGACAAGTTCATCTAAAAGTAATAAACAACCAGCCTCATATAGTCATGTCATGTCAGAGTTGCGAAGAAGTTGTGGTTTTAGTATAGAACCTCCACTCATAATACAAGTGATAACATCCCATACAAACAAGACCTTCAACTACCTTACTCACCATTCTCACATGCACACGCAGCACACCTACTCTACACATACAAGCATTGCATACACAACACACGTACGTCATTACTAGAGTATGAACTATGAACTGATGTACTATAGTGACATGCACGACACATGCGAACGCATGAGATCATTGGCTCATACTTACCTACATAAATTTTACTAAATGATATTTACAAACATAATATAAATTTTACTATATAATATTTACAAAGACAATAAAAAAAAAAAAAAAATTATCCCCAAGTCTTCAAGCTCTATACAATATATATGCTATCATAATCATGCATGCAAACAAATTTACATACTCAAATCAAATACATGCATAAAGAAACACAAGAACCAACAAAACAAGGTCACCCATGCCATGCCATGCATCCCAAACAATCAAAAGGATTTTTCCATCAACAACAACAACAGCAACAGCAACAAAGCATTAAAAGGATTTCCATCACGAGGATTTCCGTTCCAAAATTACACAATACAATTTGCAATAAATACACAGAAGCTAAAGAGATAGACAGAGAAATACACGTCGGACTACAACATTCCAACATTCCCGGAAACAGAACATTCTAGAAAGAGAGGGAGAGTCAAAGAAGAAAGAAGAAGAGGTGTCAGAAACCTTAATGCTTTCGAAATTTGATATTGTGTTTATGTTTTCATACGAAACTCACCATCATTCGTTCGTCACCACCTCGAATCGACTCGAACATACCGTAAATTTCGAGAGACTTTAAAAATACTTCTTTTTTGTTTTCCTTATCTGACGTGGCTTGTAACTAATGAGAGAATGCCACGTCAGACTGTTTCACATCTGTATCCACCGAGCGAGCTGCGTAGGGTTGACAATATCAGGGATGTGGGTCCCTTCGGTCTTCAATATGTTCGCCACCTCACCATAACTCTGGTGCCCCTTCTTCTTCACGCTCGGCTCGGCTTCCCTCTTCGACTCATTCCCCACTGGAACCGCCTCGGCTCGAGCCGGATCGAACTTCTGACCCAACAGCGTACCCCTCGTCAAGAACTCATAAGCCATGTACCCAGCTAGAAGCCGATTCGAAGATTTCAGCCCGCTCGGCTTGGAAGCTTGAGCCGGATCTGGAGCTGGAGCCGGAGCCGGAGCCGGAGCCGTTGAAGCCAACGGTTTTAAAGAATATAAAGCTTCTCTTTCTTTACGTTTTCTTGAGGCCCCAGGTGTCAAAATCCGACGAGAATGATAACTCATCGTAGCCTTTCAACCATGCCACGTCACCACCAACTGTTTCCTAATGGGAGTGGGGGGTAAAAGCGTCAATACGTGGGTTTTGATATTTGTTTTTGTTTTTTGGAAAGTGTCTGTCTAATCAGTTTTATCGAGAAGTGAGAAAAAGTAGGAAAAAAAACAGGGGAAAGACTAAAAAGACTCGCTGGATGGGTTCGGTTTTGAGTGAAATAAAAAATAAAAAACCGTGGGGTTAAAATGGGCAAAATGACAAAACATGAAAAACATTTTAACAAAATAATAAAAACACAGAAAAGAGAAAGTGGGTTGGGTTGGGTTGGGAGGTTAAAATCGGATGGGACTGAAAGAGAAGGGAAGAGAGGCGGTGGGATCTACGGTGACGCCAACGCAGGCGGCGGTTAGAGGCGGAGAGAGTGTGCGTGAAGGGGTCTGATTGAAGAGAGAAGAGGGAAGAGGAGAGAAATGGATTGAAAGAGAGAGAGAGAAAGAGAGAGGAGAGAGAGAGGATTGGAGGAATATATAGAGGTGGGGGCAAGAGACTGAAGGAACGGCGTGGTTCATACAATATTTAAGTGCCCGGTTGTTTTGCACATCCCCCTTTTGTTCCCAATATTATCTGAAATGCCATCACCTTATGACAAAAGTACCCTCATGGTTTTTGGGGACTATTTTCCTTTTTAATAATTCAAGAGGTGAGATTTTTATCATAAAAACATCCCAACTAATCGAATTACAAAGTTTTTGGTTGACTACAATTTTCTTTTAATTCTATTTATAAATAGTAAAATATAACAAAATCTCAAAATATTTTCACATGCTAAGTTATTAATTCACCGTAAATCAAAATAAAATAAAAGAGTAAAATATAGTTTTTTTTTTATATACAAGATATAATTTTACTATAAACTAATTTAAGTGTATATGTGTGTAAAGTCATCTCTTTAAAACTTGAACATCAGCCCTTACCCCTCACTCCCCACAAACACTTATATTTATGGAGTGACCATCGTACCAAAGGTGTGCGGTGGTGAATAAAATATAGTTAACACAACTGAGATTTAGACTAATAGCAATCATATCAAATATTTTTCAAAACTGACCAATTTAGTCCCCTAATCCAACTTGGACCCTAAACAATTACACATTTTTTTCCTCTCTCTAGTAGTGATTAGGGACCAAGTTAATCAGTTTTGAAAAATTTTAGACCTAACTGGCATTAGCCCAAACCTAAAAAATGAATTGTATTTTTCCCTAAAATAAAATACTCAGATCCATCATAACTCAAATCAATAGTGTTATGAAAATGTTATGGGATTTTGCATGTATAGACTTTCTTTTCTTTTCTTTTCTTTTTCTTTTTTATAAAAGGTTATAAAAGGAGAACTACAATTTAAAATACAAGGTTCTTTAATATTCCCAAAAAATTACTTGCAATTCACATTCCTTGAGAAAATGTGACATTTTCTTGTTAATAAAAGATTTGAACATAACGTGACATATAAATTCTTAGCATGTGTGAAGTAGGATTCACTCCATTTCAAAAGTATTTATTTTATAGTTTAGCTTAAATATAAAGATTTATTTCGTGGTGTTAATTTATGTCTTTTACCCTTCCCCACCCCCCCCCCCCCCCACCCCCAAAAAAAAAAAACTTATGTCTTTTAAATTTTTAAATAACATTCTATCATATATACGATTAAATAGAAGAATAATATCTTAATAATGAAATGAAAACAATCCTCGTCATATGTGACACTCAACCTATTGACAGATAATTAAAGGAAATGAAACTTTCGCTTATATTTAATGCTCGTTAATATAATAATTAATAGCAATAATGTCTCTCTCAAAAAAGAATTGCAATAATGTGTTAGGTAATATCTCATAATTTCCTCTAAAAAAAAAAAAAGGAATCATAACCTTTGTTACTAGAGTTAGGAAGCCCATATACAATTTGTCTCAATGAAGCACTCAACTTACTCAAGTCTTGAATTGGGTTTACTTGTTCGAGGTCTTTTACTTATTTATTTTATAATTCATAAAAATAATCGTAGTTATTAAACCATACTAGACATTAAGCGGTATAAATTATGTGGGGCCAGAGGATTTGTAGTCCCGACCCACTTTTTATTAGGGCCCAAGGCCCGCACCAAGGAGAGTAGTTGCCGAGGACAAGTATTGAAAGACCAAATAGTCTAGAGATGCAGCCGAGGATGACCCTGTCCTCGGCATCCCAAGGCTTAAAAGAAAAAAACGACACGTCATCAAAGGCAGCTTCCAAAGCGCTCCTAGAAGGAAAGGTGAGTAGAATGGAACTCGCACGGGGGTACAGTGTGGGAGTGGTTCAAGGAAAAGATGTCACCTCCGCATTGAATGCGCCAACAAACGTCTTAGCCACATTGATGGGAAAAGACGCATGAATAGTGTGGCTTCGGTTATTGCAACTAACAGAAAGTGGGGGGAGGCGGCTGATGGGATAGGCACTCGAGTAATTATCTACCTGACCGACAGATGGAAGGTCAGGATCAACTGAGAAGAACTATATAATGTAAGGATTCATGCGCCAAAAGGGGGGCCGAAGAAATGGTACCCAAAAAGTGAAAGAAATAACAAGAACATTAAGCTCAATGGACAAAGTCCATGGGCAAACTTGGTTCACCTCTGAGCGTCCACTATGAGCACCATGACTAACCACTGTTCGGTGACCAAGACCTAGTTTTTCAGCCCACGCACTACAAATTTTATTGTCTGGGCCTTAAACGTTCGAACCCAATAAACCAATTGGGGTCGTTACCAATTGAGTCCTTACAAATTAGATTCCAAAAAAAAGTGATATGAATTGAGTTTACTTGTTTAATTGTTGGGTCAATTTCTTTTCTTTTTTTTTTCCTTTTGTTTTTGATGAACCATCGTTGGGACATTGATTTAACCATTAGATCATTAATTTATATATATATATATATATATATATATTAATCAATACATAAAAAAGATGAAGATAAACTAAAAAATATATTTGAAGATGGTATTAATTCAAACATAAATATGCATGTATACCAGACAATGAAAGTAATAAATATTATTATTAAGATCATTTATTCATATATAAAGTTTAATGTGTTTCCATATACAAATATAACAAATGACTAAAAATAGGACCCTTAAATTGCTTTCTAACTATTTATTTCAACTGTTTCTCAAAAAAAAAAAAAAAAAAAACTATTTATTTCAACTTTTAAAAGTAAAAGACTTAAAAGACCATAAATAAGTGAGTTCTAATTAACTCAGTTAGTAAAATTTTTATTGCCTTTTAAGAGATCTGTGATTTGAATCCTACCTACACAAAAAATAAATTAGTATTTTGGTCAAATGATAAAGATAAATTATCATGAAATAAATGTCATATATTGAAATACTATCATGTCTATAAAAAAAATAAAAAAAAATAAAAAAAAAGCATAAATGTGCAAAATTGAATGAAAGAAAAGTTATTTGATCAAAATAACTTCTTCTTTTTTTCTTTTTTTGAGAAAGTGATCAAAATAACTTAATATTAAAAAATCAAACGATTCAAATAAAACTGTACGGTTTCGTATTTCTAAAAAAGTTTTGATTTTCACTATTCAATCGATTTTTTCGTAAGAAAATTATTTCTTTCCTATCGATGGAATTTTGTTTGGTTCATTGATTTGAAGGCTCAACCAATGATTTAGTATCGGATAATATATATATATATATAATTTTTTTTTCTTTTTTTTCTTTTTCTTTTTCTTTTTTTGTTATTGCTATTTCTAATATATTTCCATCTAGTCCATTGTTACTGTCCTTATATTGGCTATTTAAATGAGTTTAGGCAGTTTTATATTATTTGAACTATTCCTATTTTTCTAGAATTTTTTTTTTCTAGGATTACTACTTTTAAATAATATTTCTTTGAGATTTATTTTTTCATTTGTTGGATTCTAGAACATTGTGAATTCAATATATTTTTTATGTGTTTGTTAGTATATAAAAAAAATGGATCAAAATAAAACTATCTCTTAACTTGCTCTATTTAGTTTGGCGTGAACTAGAGTTATTTTCGGTTAAAATTTTATGGAAAACAACTTCATTTCACACAAAGCTAAATAAGGAAAACAATTTTATCTCACATGAAGTTAAATAAAGAAAATTAAAATATATTTTTCAAGCTCATTATAAAGTCGTTATAAAACATAGAAAAATGAGATAATTTTCTAGAAAATAATTTTTGAAAAATGTTAATGTCAAAACAAACAAAAGGAGGCTATTTTCAAAGATTCAAAAACTCTAATAAAAAGTTATCTACCAAAATTATCTATAAATTTAAATACAGTTTCATTATTAATTTTTATATTATTTTAATAATCTACCACGTTATGCTCACATTATGTGACTCAATACAAGTATTATAAATTGTACGACAAATTACACCATGTGACTCAATCATGTACATCAAATTTATTCACATAGTTTATAAGCAAAACTCCATCACTAAAGTTTTAAAAAAGATAAATCACCTACTCCAATTAAAACTAATTATCAAAAGTTTCAAGAAATTTAAAAGGAATTTCATTGTTTATTTTAAATTATTTAATAATCTGTTGTAATAATTGGTTTTTGATAAAAATTTGGTATTACATGATTTACATTAATTATGAAATTTGAAGAAATTTAACCAAAATGACTTTCATTATTTATTTTCATAATAATCTATATGATAATTTTTTGTTTTAATTAAATACAAATTGGATTAATATATACACTCAACTGATGTAATACTAATATTGAAAAGCCAAAATATAATTTCAACTTTTTTTTAGAGAGTTTCAATCTATAGCGTCCGCTCTTGATAATAGCTCTTATCATCAGACTAAGACACTAATAAGTTTTTAGTATAGGTGGGAAATAAACATTAGACTTCTTATTCAACCATCAGAGACTTTAATAATTGAATTAACTGGAACCCACAAAATATAATTTCAACTTATTTTGAATCTCTTTCTTTTCAACACAAATAGGCCCGAATTTTGTAATGAACATATTATTTGACATGAAGCCAACTGTTAACAAGTCGATCTTAATTGGTATGCCAATGTATATTGATATTAAGTGTGTCTTTCATCTATCTAAAAATAAGTGTCAAGTAATTCAATTAGTAAAACACTTTTAATCTCATTCAGAATATTTGAAACATTCTAGAGTTAAAGAGGAAAAAGGAAGTTGATATTTATATCCTTAGGCTTGATGGGCCTATGATGGGCCAAAAGAATGCCAACAGAAATTTACATTTTGTATTTTTTTAAAAAAAATTTTACATGGAATTGGGCCTATTTGGTGAATTTATTTTTATTGGCCTTATTTAGTTAAAAATTAGTTATATTGAAATATAGTTGCAGTTAGTAAAAAATAAGATTTAAAAAAAAAAATTCTATTTAAACCAAATAAATAAAATACTTCTATTAAAAAAAAGTAAAATAAGCTTACCCAAAAAAAAAAAAAAAAAAAAACTAAACAAGCAAAGTAAACATTCTTAAAAAAAAAAAATTAAAAGTGACGTGTACTTTCAGTTACAATGTCTTTTTTTTTAAGTTTAGGGATGGGTATAGGAAATTACAGTCATGCCCTATCTTTTATGTGTTTCCCAAAATGGACGCGAAAGGACTGAGACTTTTTTTTTTTGGGTGAGAAAAGGACTAGGACATAGTCACATAGCACTGTAGCAGTTTTTATATATATTATTTTTTGAGGAATATGGCAGAGTTTATATACGCCCTCCAATCGGAAGAGATTTGGAACTGTTTCAATTTCAATGACAAGAAGACTTTATAAATTTATATTCCCTTAGATGGAAGACTAGCAATATTTTTCATAACTAGTTTTTATTTTTTTTTGTGATCAGATTAACATTGCTTTCTCTCAAGATACTATTAACATTCCAGTTATTCTACTTTCACAATTTTTATCACAAGCATAATTATAATTTTAGATGGAATTTTTTCCCCTATAATTTACAGTTGACCACGTTAATATTATGGCACAAAAATTATGTTCACAAACTTACTCCTAAAATTACTTATAATATACACCAATCACAATAAATCTTGTTAACAATTATGAAAAAAATTTGTAAAATTTTTTTAGATGTCCTAGCTTATTGTAAATGGAAACGGGGCTTCAGTAATCATTTTTCATTATTCCCAATTTAAAAAAAAAAAAAAAAAAAGGAGAAAAAAGTATTTTTCATTGTTGGGGGTTCCTATCTTTGCCGCATCAGCTCATTGGAGGAATAAAGGTACAGTGACCTTCTCTTATGAACTGTGATTCACTCAAGTTCTTTTAGATACCTTGAAAAATACAACAAAATATTAGAAATTACACCCAAGTTCTTTTAGATACCTTGAAAAATACAACAGAATATTAGAAATTATAGGTAGAGAGGGTGCTTGCCAGCATTCAGGTACTATATATCTCTAAGAGACTTACATTTACAAATGGATAAGGCTTCTCTCTAAATTAGTTTAGCAAAAAAAAAAAAAAAAAAAAAAAAAAATCTTTAAATTCCTCCCATAATTTTATTATTGGATATGAATTTTGAAAATTTAACCATTTAATTATATATTCCTTTTATTTTTAACATGTATGTCAAATTTTGTTCAACTTAGATGTTTATTATTCAATCAATAAACTTATTTTTTATGCATAATTTATAATAGAAAAACTTAAAATTTAAACATTTAATTGATGATATAGTTATTAATTTTTTATCTTCATAAAAGATATAATAAAAAAATGAAATCCAATGTTTAGATTTTCAAAATTCATATTCAATAATATATATATATATATATATATGAAGAATTTGAAAAGTTTCTCTCCAAACTAGTTCGGAGATAAATCTTTTTCTTTACTTGAGTAATGCTACAGGTATAAAGTATTTTACAACATTTTTACAAACTATTAAAGTGATAAATTCTTACTGGTTTTCACTTGGGCTCACTACAAACATAATTTGCTAGTTTTTAGGCCCTTGAACACACAATGTTTCACCTAATTTCATTGCCAAGTCAATACTTAAATTAATTACGTAGATCTTAGGTTAAACATAAATCAATCATATCATGTAGCAAAAAAGTAAATAAGACACATATATGATGACCCAAAAAAGCCAATGAAACAATCCAGTTTTAAGGTAAAAAATCTAGGGAAAACTATTCCAAGAAGAACAATCCACTATATCAAATAGAAATTTACAATCAAGAGTATTTAATTTGTAGTAAACTTAACTTTGATTATCAAACCTAGCTCTAAAACCCTCAGACTTCTTTGGTGTGAATTTGCTCCAACATGAACCTCCAATTTATACCTTTGATCTTTAGTAGACTTGATATTTGAAGCTTGTGCTGCAACTTTATTCCACCGGTACTTGTAGTATGTGAATGAACTCCGATAGATGCTTGAAAGGGTAGATGGCACAAAACTCTCTCAAATCTCAAAAGAGTAGCTCTCCAAGACTTGGAAAACGTGATTTAGGGTTTTCCTTATATACCAAGTAAGTTTGAACTGAAACCTTGAACATTTAATGGGCTAATGGGCTTTAATTCAAATCTGCAGATCGCGGTTCGATCGGTTGAGCTCTTCAAATTTTCAATACTTGAACCTGTAGTTTGTATGCTCTTGAATTTTGACTTGCAGCACTTTGAGCAATGTCTAAAACACTTCATGGACACTAAGATCTATTTCTAGATAAGCTTATGTACCCGGTTTGCCAGCACACAAATCATTTAGAACCTAAACATTTATACTTAAATATTTAGAACCTAACATAAATTTTTTTTCTTACCAATAAGGCAATAACCACTCACTACTATAGCACTAGCAATGGGGGATGTAAAAAAAAAAAATACCTATTTTACATTCTCAAATACTACTTTATCTATTTTACCAACCTATCAAACAATACACTCAACATCTCAGTTTTTATTTTTACATACAACCCAATAAAATAATATAAACTTCCCTATCAACTCATTTTCTCTCTTTTCTCTCATCTATCTCTTTCATCTTTTTTGTACTTTCATGTACTTTATATTTTCTTTTATGTTTAGCAACCATGAATAGTAGGTTGTATATATACAACCTTAATATTCATGGTTGCTAAAAATTTTAAGCAACCCACACCTGGATGGAGCTCAATTTGAGCGGGTGGCTTGCTAAAATAGCGACTTGGGGGTTTTTGCACCCCCCAATGCTAATGCTCAGTTTGTAAAAAAATTGTGAAAAAATGTGTCTTTAGCATTTTCCTTACAAATTTACATAAACTCCAACCAATTCTTTTACTAATCATTTTTTCCTTAATAATTAATACTTATTATTAGCTAGAGAAAAGAAAAGAAAAGAACAAAGCAAATTACAACATGAGGGACTAATACCATCTCTCTCTTGAAATTCCAGGCAAAACTCAGGGATAAAGGAGGCAAAGGAATTCAAAATAGTTATACTATTATAGTCTTAGTAATAAATTTACAATAGACCAATGAGGAGTAGTATTAGAGTTTTGGAGTGGTTGGACCATGTTTAGAGCACTTCTTCATAGATTACATGCTTGATACCTACTTCTATTGCTTTTTCAACTGCTAGGTTAGTAGCCTTGGCTTCCACCATTAGCTAGATCTTCTATAGTCTTTGTACACACAAATGACTTCTCCTTATGGTTCCTAAATATTGCTGGAATGCAAGCTGTTTCCTCGTCCCTGAATCAAAGTTTACTTTCACAAAAGGGGGGATAGGGAGATCCCATGAATTGCACTATAGGCCTCCTCACCTGCAAAATCCCAAGACATTAGTGATCACAATACATTTTAATAATTTAACTAATTAAGCACATAGGATACCACTTCCCATTCCGACTGCCTCAGGATATGATTTCTTGTTATCCATATTATGTCATAACATACTGTAGACACCTCATTTTGCAACCTACATTTAATCTTAGCTAGAGGTAAAATGGTCATTTTACATCTCAGGGGTAAAATTGTAATTTTCAGTAATAGATTTCTAAATTCTTCACATAAAAAAATATCTAGAAGTCTTAATGCTCAAAAAGATATGTAATAGGCTCCAATTGGACCACTCGATTGAAAGTTATAGCCAAATCAAATTTCAACAAACATCGTGCATCCTCATGATCAATTCTAATCACATGTGATTATGAACAATTCATTTTAGTTTGTAACATGAGTAATTAATTTAAATAAATAATAAAAATAATATCATAATGCTATTGGATTAAGTTCATCAAAATTATCATGAGAATGCACACGTTTACTTTCTACTTGATGTAATATTTTTAACTATTCAATAAAGTTGTGTTCTTTTTAATAATATGGTTTTCTTATTTTTCATTAAATAAAATAAGTAGCGATTTCATTGTAAAACCCTTGATTTAGGAGGGAAAACATAAAGAGAAGCATTAACGTTACTCTAACTATTGACATGAGTTTAGCCCAACCAAAGTTGATAGGCTGGTGCGATCTCTCATAATACTGAGTATTTTTTGATATAGCTAAAATTAAGTCTTATAACTCAATTGATTGGCATTACTGGTATTTCCAACTGAAACATCCACGGTTCGAATCCTCCAACCCCTACTAACAATGTAAAATAAAATAAATAAATAAAAAAAGAGGAGCATTTTCGATATAGTTAATTTGAATGTGCTATGTTCATGTCAAATTGTTTGCTTTTTATATTTTCTCCAAGTTATGGATTTTTCTCTCATCTTTCTAATCATCAATTTATCATTTTTTCTATTCTCAAAATTAATTTTTGTTTTTGGTTCTCAAAGTTGATCTTTTATATTTATATTTTTTGAGTTTCGAATTAGGCACCACATAGGATATGACAACATAATTTTATACAAATAAGAGAATTTAGGGAAGCGCTTTAGAGTTAAGAGAAATTGCTACAAAATTTATAACACCTTAATATATAGATGATTAACTTGAAATTTATTAAGAAACAATTATTGGGTTTTTCATTTTATTTATATTTTGTTAACATTAAATAGGCGTAAGTTCTATTTTCCACATATTAATTTATTCTTGAATCATTTTATAATTCTCATTATAAACTTGTGAAATTCTTTTGTTCATAATTTGGCTCTCCCAAATATGAAATTCTGGTCCTTGCGTGCAAATACTATATGGCTAACTGATGTACACATACCAAAAAAAAAAAAATCTGATGTACAAAAATTTATCTACATTAAACGTTTTTGAAGAAAAGTGTTTAGTAACTTGTACATCGATCAAAGGATACTGCAATAACCAATGACTAATAGCGTCTTTTTTTCTTTTTCTTTTTTTAACCTTTTATGCAATCTGAATATAAATATTTGACTCCAGAATTGACAAACCAATACAGAAAACCTAAGAGCCTGTTTGGTTAGTTGGAAAAAGTGGTGTTTTTGTTTTCATTTTCAATTTTCAGTGGAACCTACCACAAAAAGCTTGTTTGGTTTAAGAATTCGTTCTAAGTTTTCATTTTCAGTGTCCTAAAAGTAAAAGCTAGATTTAAATACAAAAAAGAAAAACACTTTTTCAGCATTTTCATTTTCATAGAAAGCAAATATAGTGGCAATTTTGTAAATATTGTGCAAATGCAAAGGACCCCACCTCTTATTACGTCCTCTAAAGCCCTTTTTTCTATATTTAATTTAGGATATATCATAATTTGGCTATAAGATACATCACAATTTGGGTATAAGTTGTTTTCTATTTCAAAAAAAAGTTACTTTTTTCACTGTTTAATTTCATGCTTAATTCAAAACAACTTACCAAATACTCTCAAATTTAAAAATGAGTAATTTTTTCTATATTTAATTTCAAGATAAAAAAGAGAAAATGAAAAGTGAATACACCATTTTTTGGAACCAAACAGGCCAGAACGTTAAAGGACTTCAAACTATGGAATCCATATCGTTCTAAGCCCTTGTGATGGTCAAATGTTTCTGCACTTTCTATGGTTTGAACTTCGATGAACTCGCGTTCTTGTGTGTCAAATTAAGCATGATTTGATACACGGGTGTTTAGAAAATATTTGGTGAAGTGGACGAAAAGAGAAGTTAAATACAGACAGTGGCTCATGAGTCATGACCCAATGGGCTCTGAAATGTAATTTTGAGGCTTGCCTTCAGCCTCATGCGATCAAGCCCGTTCCCTTATGTGTGTTAAAAGGCTCCGAAGTCCGAAAGCAGATGGGTATTCCTGATCTCTGTTCCCTTACTTACGGCTGATTAAAATTTTAGGATTTGACAAAGATTATCACTTTTCGAGGAGAAATAAACTTGAGATTGACTCAAACTCATATTGTGACTACAGTAACAATGATTAATGATTCTCCCATTTTATAACATTATGTTATGTGTAATAATTTATTGAGTCAAATCTTAATCACTATAACAGTCTAAAATAAGAGAAGATAAACATTTCTCCTTCACCTTTAGGTCGCTTCCTTTAGCTCCACCACCACCACCACTAGAGTCTTAATTGTTTAATGAGAGAGAGAGAGAGAGAGAGAGAGAGAGTATTTCAAGCTAATTTAGTTTAGTTTTTTTTGGCTTTGTGATAATTATCGGTGGGAATTTGTGCGATTGGTTTTAGTTTTTCGTTTGTGTTTATGATTTTGCTTCCAAATACTTTTTTGTTGTGTTTCTCATATTATTTTATATAAATCAATCGGGGTTGACTCAACCCCAGCTTAAGGCTCCCAAATGGAAGAATTCCTCTTACTAACCAATAGAATATATTATATTTATCAGTCTTGTAGTGTAATCCAAATAATAATAATAATAATAATAATAATAAGGCCCTTTGTTATTGTCCAATAAAATGTATTGTTTATCTATATCACAGTGTAAAAATTTAAATTAAGATCTAACAATTTGAATCAATAAAAAATTATTTTTGAAAAGCTAAACTCTCTTTAGATGTTGTGATTTTGTTATTGCATTTCACTTGTAAATTATTATTTTTTATTATAGATCGTGTTTCATTTATATGTAAATATTTTTTAACTACAAATGTCTCCTAAAAAATATCCATAAGGATGTGAAAAAATTGAAGTAAAGTGCGTTAGTATAAAAGAGAGAATATAATACAATTAATTAATTAAATATGACTATTAAAAGAAAGAAGTTTGAAGTCAGACTCACTATCTTCAGATACACAGATCCCTTTGCTTAATTGCTTGTGATGACATGCTTTGCTGTTTCCCTCCCTCCCTCCAAAGTCCAAATACAATAAACTACAGCAGATATAGCATAATTTTGTAGATAAAATTAAGACACGAAAGAGTCCTTAGGAATGCGACCAATGTTGTTAATTTTACGGTTGAAATATAAATATGTTTCATTATAATTATGTACATATTTACCCATATATATATATATATATATATATGAAACAAAACTTAGGTACAGCTAATAGAAAAGAAATATATATTATTTTGCATCGAGCAGTCTAAAGCCATAAATATGACCTGTGCAGCTGATAGAAAAGATATGAGAGAAGACCTACCTTGTTCAATTATTGATTAGATCTAAACTTTTATTTGTAGTCATCATTGATTGGGCGGCACCTACATATATAGCATTATTTTTAGCAAGAGGAAGTTTAGATGCAGCACAATAAAATTTCACAACATTTTTATAATATCCTCATTTTTAAGTTATAGTGAATCCTAATATAATCTGGGAAGAGCATTGATTTAAGATATATTTAAAAAAAAAACATTTATGGGAAAAAAAAAACAATTAAATTTTTTGACAGTTTTATATTTTCCATAAAATTATTGTTAAATTTTCTTTTAAATATTTTTTGTTTAACAATTGCTCTAAAATATTAAGTACTCGTTAACATGACCCATATAATCTATTTAGCATGCACAAATTGATTGTAGTTATATATGTTTTTTTATTTTATTTTATTAGATTGACAATTCAGCTTTACGTTGTAAAAATGTTATGCAGTACCTGTAAAATAAATTCTTCTAGCAATCCGCGTGCTTTCAAACATCTTGCAAAATTTAAAAAGACAGCTAAATTCAATATCTCCGATAAGAAACATACATGTTGTACAATTTTAAAATAGATATATAGTGTCTAGCAATCAGCTATGTTTGATGAGAATTGAATGCTGAACCGAAATGTATCAGCTTTCAAACTATCATTAACTTCTTCATCTACCAGGCACATGGAATTGGGGAAAAGGACCGATATATATCTCTTCAAAATTTATTAGTTGATCCGTAGCATTTTGCGTTCTTCCCCTTCTAACTGCTTTGTACTGGATGGTCCCATATGCAATACGAAAGTGTTTGTCAATGTCCAGATCATATGAAATTTTGTAAAATATATATATATATATATATATATTTAGATAAAACCTAAGAAATACATTTTCATCCCATGAGAAAAAATACATATGACAAAATCTTAGAAGATGAACCTAAGAAACAGTACCTAAGTCTTGCGTTTTTTTTATTTTTTCCTTAGATTTTTGTCTACATCACCTTAATTGGCTGTTCACAACACCAAAAAGCTCTATGCCATTACTTGATGTAGAAGTTGATCAGTTTTCGGTGGATATTATAAATTGAAAAAAAAAAAAAAAAAAGAAGTGAAAAAAATTTAGATGGTAGTACAATTATTTTTTCTGGAAAACTATTGTATAGTCCGGACTATACAACAACAGCCCATTTTTTCTTCCCCTAAATCAATATAACTACGTAGTAATAAGTACGTACCCCCCAATGCATCTGTATCCCTCAGTCTAAACTCTAACGTCTAAAGCATATCTCACACGGTTTGGCTTGAACTTGAACTCATAATTAACATGATGATAATTATTTGACATGGTTGGTGTATTGACATTGGGTTTAATTTACCTCCAATACTTTTTTTTTTTTAACTAGACACTTCCTTTTGTTTTAAATAACAATGATAAGTGGTAGTGAGTTTTAGTCTCCATCTTCTATTTAGTTAATGGGTGATGTGACAGTTTCTCATTAAAATAAAAGAAGATTCCAATTAAAAAAGTACTTGATATAAGCCAAACCCATTGACATTAACCTCATTTTCTTTTATGCACAATGAATTTGCATTAGTATTAATGCTCTATCTTATTTGTCATGCAATGCTCAAATTATAATATATATACTATATAACTGTACTACTTATTTGTCCTCACTAAAAAAAAAGGGGGGGGGGTGTTTCTCTATTATGCTCAACAACTTGCAGATCAGAGTAATAACCTGTCCAGGTTTTCCATTTCTAAACATTTGGGATGCTTAAAATAGCAGCAAAAACAGTTAATTACTATTTCATGCATGGAATCATGCATGCCAGCCAGCTTGAGACAAGTCACTTGTGAGTAATGTTAGTTAGGAAGACAAATTTTCAAAGGGTTAGGGTAACAAATGCTCTTAAGGCAATTATTAATAAACTATAATAGAAAAGTTTTGACACCATTTTTATTGAAAATATAAAAAACTGTCAATAATATTTATTGTTTTATTATTCTCTCAATAAAATATTTCTAAAAATAATTCCTAAACTAATGTCTTAAAAGCATTAGTTAACATTTCTCATTTTGAAAATATTTTTCATAAATGCTTATCTTTCGAGTTGAGAATAGATATGGACTATTTATTGACATCACTTTTACTAATTTTAATTACCATCGCGTACAGTGGTCACTTCACAAGGGGTGTGGAGTGTGAGACGCAAAAGCTGAGATTCAAATCTCTAGAAATGAGCTTCACACACATATACAATTAGATTATATTAGAGTAGAATTTCTATTTTGTATAAAAAAAAATTACTATAAATTACCTCAAGAATTATGAAAATTAATTTGTCTCTAAACTAATTGGTTAATAATTTTAGGACACCCTGATGAATACAATTATAAGGCAATCCCAATTTTACTTTTACTAATATAGGGAGAGAAATTCGCTGAGGAAAAGGTTTGGATATGTTCAACCACTTGCGTACTTAACACTTCCTTCTTCTTTTTTTTCTTTCTTTCCCTTTTATTTTCTGAATGTCCATATTTTCAGATCCAAATTCACGTACTACAAAGTTGGAATAGCCTACTATTATGAAGTCAGTCCTAGCCTAGCCAAGTAGCCATGCCCATATGGGTGGCAAATGGGTGCATGTCAGAGTTGCGTGTCTTTTACCGATTTGCATGGTAGGGTTTTCTTTATGTGAATAGCAGTGCCCAATAGTTCAGTCATAAAAGACAGATGCACCAAGAGCGTGATGGTACGTGCATCATCCATTAATGTGACAAACGGTTGGTAGTTGAGACCCATTGAATGCAAACGCAGACTAGTTATGCACTACGCCTCTATTATAAAAACCCTCGCGCCTGTAAAGCTTCCATCAACAACAAGCTCACACTCCTTAAGATACCACCAAAATGGCAAGCGGCACTAGGAGAGTTGCTTTGCTATCTTTACTTTGTCTTCATGTTTTTGTAGTGAGTGTGGTTGCAAGGAACGTGGTGAGTGTGAAGAACGAGGAGGAAAAGTTTCTAACCATTCAGAAGGGAGGTGGGTTTGGTGGGGGAGGTGGATTTGGAGGTGGAGGTGGTGCTGGCGGTGGGTTTGGAGGTGGTGCTGGTGGTGGTTTCGGTAAGGGTGGCGGCATTGGTGGTGGAATTGGTAAGGGTGGTGGAGTAGGAGGTGGTGCTGGTGGTGGCTTTGGCAAGGGTGGTGGCTTCGGCAAGGGGGGTGGCATTGGTGGTGGGATAGGTAACGGTGGCGGTGTAGGAGGTGGTGCCGGTGGTGGCTTTGGCAAGGGCGGTGGAGTTGGAGGGGGTGCTGGTGGTGGCTTTGGTAAGGGTGGTGGATTTGGTAAAGGTGGAGGCATTGGCAAGGGTGGTGGTATTGGAGGAGGAGCTGGTGGTGGATTTGGAAAAGGTGGTGGAATTGGTGGCGGTCATGGTGGTGGAATTGGTGGTGGTCATGGTGGAGGTGTTGGAGGAGGAGCTGGTGGTGGATTTGGAAAAGGTGGTGGAATTGGTGGCGGTCATGGTGGTGGAATTGGTGGTGGTCATGGTGGAGGTGTTGGAGGAGGAGCTGGTGGTGGATTTGGAAAAGGTGGTGGAATTGGTGGTGGTCATGGCGGAGGTATTGGAGGAGGAGCTGGTGGTGGAATTGGTGGCGGTCATGGTGGTGGTGCTGGAGGAGGATTCGGCAAAGGTGGTGGAGTTGGTGGTGGGGGTGGTTTTGGAAAAGGCGGCGGCATTGGAGGAGGGATTGGTAAAGGGGGAGGATTTGGTGGGGGCATTGGAGGTGGATCTGGTGGTGGTATCGGTGGAGGAGCAGGTGGGGGTAGTGGATTTGGTGGAGGAGTTGGTGGAGGAGCAGGTGGAGGCGGTGGATTTGGTGGAGGAGCAGGTGGAGGTGGTGGATTTGGTGGTGGTGGCGGCTTTGGTGGAGGAGGCGGTGGTGGGATTGGACACCACTAAACCTCACATTGCATGGAGTCTCATACTAAGAATGAGATTTTTTTTTCTTTTTTTCTTTTTTTGTCAAGAGTGAAACAAAATAAGAATGGGATATATTACTAATTATTAGCTTCATGTATTTCTGTATCAGTAATTTAAAATATTTTATAGTTGCACTGGCAATTACCAAGTCTGTTTAATATGCTTATTATTGTTTGGATCACATTTGGTGATGCCGAAATATATATAACAATAATATAGATTATTCTTCTTATTATTATTCTCAAATAACATACATTCAATTATTAGTGATTGATCGCAATACAATGAAGCATTAAAGCTTCACATTTTTTAATTAAACATACTTTTATACTTAGTTATTAGGGATTCAATGGGCGGGGAATGACGCGGGATAATGGGTGCTTCGTCCCCATCCTATTTCCTTCTTAGGGTGGGTTTGAGGTGGATTAGGGATGTTTTATAAGTACTAATGAAATTGATAGGATAAATATGAAATATAAAGGAAAATGGCAACTGTAAGAGTAACAAGAGACAATGTGAGACAATATTTTTAGAAATGATAATGAAATATGTATAAAAAATTAATTATAACTAAGATATGTATAATGATTAAATTATGAATAAAAATAATTTAAATATATATTAAATAAAATATCTATATATATACACACATTTGGGAAGCGGCAGGGTGGGGTTAGATAAGATGGGACAAGCAAAAGCCGTTCCCACCCTGTCACCTCTTTAGGGTGGGCCAAGGAATTTTAGCCATCCCTATTAGTTATTACATTAAGAGACAATAGAAAAATTGTTATTGTTGGGTTAAGATAACTTGACTTTAGTTAATTAATTTAATTATTCAAATTGATTAATTATGTTCAATTAAATGTAAATCATGAAGGCACCAACAAATCACAAAAAATACTAAGTGCAATGGAAAATAAATTAGACATGGTGATTTGTTGACAAATGGGGAAAACCTCGCAAGACAAAAACCCCACCGGATGATTTTGAGGTCACCACTCCTAAGAATCCACTAATCAACAATCAAGCGATTACAAGTATAAGGAATCTTACCAACTACCCTGGTCTATCTCGAAATACCAACCTACAGTTGAATCTTTACTCCAATCCCCAATTAGACTTGATCTTGTAGTAGCCTTCTTTCCCTTTGATGCACAAACCTCCAATTTGTGACTAACCCTTTATACGGATCTTAAGTACGTGACTAATTTCAGCAACTTGAACAAATGTTGTTGACTGCAAAGCTTTTCACTTCATCAATAATGAAGATCTAGAAGCACTCGGTTACAAAATCCCATAGCGTATAAACGCAATAGCTTCACACAGAAAAAATAAGTCTTTTGGTTTCTGTATCCGTGTATGACAGCCTTTAAAATAAGCTTTATATTTGCCTAAAATTGTGAGAAAAGAAACCCTAAACAAATATACAAGACTGAGCCGAATTTCAGATATGAAAATTCTGAAATCGTAATTCTTAATAGATCGAGCTGCTGTCGAGCTATCTATCGAGTTTCACATTAAGTATCGATAGTAGGTATCTATTAAGCTATTTGTTAAGACTTAATAAACAACTTTTCTTCACTTGTTTCTTGGACCAATCTTCATGTCTTTAATACTTGACTTGAATAACATGTTTCTTGAAGTACTAAACTCATCTTAGATCTATCCAATTATAAGTAAAGTGCATTTTGTTAAAGAATTAGCCAATTACAATAAAAAATGATCCTAACAATTATTAAGAGGGGTAAAATAGTAAATTCAATTTAAGAACTAATTTATCTCCACATTTTTCTTCTAATTTCGGAGAATAGTTTTTGGTGGGTCGAGTGGAAAACTCCCCACCTATCCCGTTTTCTATCTTCCCTCACTTCCACTGCACAAAATAATGAAAAACTTTATTTTCTGTACTGAACCAAACGGAGACGAACCATCATATATAGGTTACACTTATAATGCATGAAAATCTATCTGATGCTTCTATTAGCAAATGGCTAGTTGGCTACTTGTCTACATATATGATATACCAACAAAATTTTCTTTTTTAATTTTTACTGCAAAGATTTTATAATTAGACAAAGCAAACTCAAAAAGCAAATCGATTTTTAAGGAGTTCTCGCATTATCTGATGCCATTTAATTTTTTTAGGGTATAACTAATTAGGTACAAACTATAGTACCTTAGCTGTAATATATAAAATTCCACCATTAATTTTAAATACATAGTTACAATGAATTTAATTATTCTTGAAATATAAAACAGTGTTTGTATTTCATTGGTTAATAAAATCATATGTTTGAATTTAATTAAATGACCTAATGTGCTAAAAATTCTTTTATACAGAGAACCTATTTTAGTTATCTATCAAACAATTCTATAATACACAAAAAAATTGTACTCTATTTCTATAATTCAAGCGTATGATGTCTGGGAAATTACTACAAACTCACGATATTGGTGGCTTGAGGTAGTCCCGACTTCTTATGATAATTTGAATAGAATTCTTGAAATTCTAATAAACATTTCTTAATGAGCAGTTATATATTGTCATATCATTAATAATTTAAATATATTAAAATACTATCATTCAAAAAAAAAATTTATATATATATATATATAATAGGCAAAATTGAGAAAAAAACTAATTAGATTTCAAATTGAAATTCAATTAGAGTCTAATTTTGTGCATGTGTCCTATCTAATTTAAATTTTAAATTTTTGTGCCAAGTGAATTAATTCAGTGTAAAAATTGGATTTCAATTAGAGTTTAATTTTATGCCACGTGTTCCATCTAATCTAAGTTTTTTAATTTTTTTGCCCAATGAGTTAATTTAGTGTAGAAAATGAGGAGTCCAATATAAAGAAATCATAAAAAACCTAATCATATAACTAAAAACAATTTAAATTCCTCAAAAAAAAAAAAAAACAATTTAAATTTATAAGTCATTTATGTAATATACCATAACTATGTATGTTGAATTACTATGTTATATATATATATATATATATATATAAAAACTAAAGTTTAGAGAAAATTCAATTAAAATCAAAATTAGACTTTGTTTTTGTTAGCTTTCCATACAAATTAAATTGTTTGGATTTTTGTTGTTATTTTTTTCTTTGAACTAATGAACATATTTATTATACTGTTTTTATTCAGATATTTTGTATACGAAGATATTAAACGTAACAAATAGTAATTGAGTTGAACGATCGCATGCACCTATCCCCATTCAATTTAGGAGATATTATTTGACCAATTTATTATTTTATTTTGTATTGTATTTAATAGAATTTCACAAATAATAATTGTGAATTGATATTGTATATGTAACATCCAAATAGTGATTTTCAAAATTATATACATAATAGCAATGTAATGAGAAACTTGGATTTTCAAAATATATGACATCAAAATCAAGATCGTTTGTTCAAAGACTATATAACAACTCACACAATTAAGCACTAGATAGCACAAACTAGCAAAGTGTAAAAAATAGACTCATCAAAGCTAAATAAGGTACACAGTCATGAAATGCAAATTTCATTGGCCAACCTTAATTACACACTTAGTGGTGTGCAATACAAAAAAATATTTTTTGATTTACAAATATTTATAACCAAAAACAAAAAACATATATTATGCTAAATGAACAAAATACAACAACAATGCATGACAGTGCTCAATTAAGCTATAGAGGGTACACAAACAAGAAATATCACTTTCTTAATTAACCCATAAGTACATGTACAAATTAATACATACTCACACAAAAAAAAAAAAAAAAACAAACAAACAAACAGAAATAGCTTATAAACTCAGTTATACAACACACACTTTCTTTGTTTCTCCACAATATCAAGCATGTTCTAAATCAAGAGAGAGATATCATCATTCATGTAATTCTCAAGAAAAAATAAAACAAGACTCAAAATAAAATATTTTTGTCTTTTTGAAAATTTTCATTGTTTTTGGATTTTTTTAATAAAATAAAAAAATAAAAAAATAAAAACTAAAACAAAACAACGAAAAACTGAAAGAAAACATGTCCACAAATAATTGAAAGAATTAAATCAAGGACATGTAAACAACATTCACTTGTGTGCATCTTTTCTCACCCACATAGCATGGGTCTTTGGCTTTGTAGATGAAAATCTATGAAAAGTAAAGTGTATTTGAGGGATTACACAAATTCTTCTAAGAGAGACTGAAATCCTGCAATTTCCTTTTGCAAGCCAACAAGCTTAAATTTTAAAAAAGTATATGAAACAATTTATCAGGACTTATGGTAGGAGAAATATCATCACATATCCTAGATTGAAACATAAAATGCTTAAATTTCAATTTATGACAATTAGGATAAATGTGACCAAGAACACCACAAAAGTGACAAACATGAACAAATTTAGGAATATTAGTATTCCTAACAGCAGATCTAGTCTCAGATTTTGATTTTTGCCTCAACATGATTTTTGCCTCAACAAGGAACAATTTGGTCTAATGTGACCAGCAACATCACAAAGGTGACAAGTAGGCACAAAAACAGATTTCTTATGCACTTTAATAGTAGATTTAGACACAAGTTTAGAAATTTCAGTGTCTACATCATAACACTTACCTTTGTCTAACCTAGCAAAATAAGCATTTTCTTTATGATTTCTCTTAAAAGAAGGAATATAAACTTTTTCATCTTTAGGCTTAAGAGAAATAAAATCAGATTTGTTATCAACGGCAAGTTTGGTATTAGATAAATTTTCAAGTTTAGCTTTAGACTCAGCTAACTTTTGTTCCAAACTTTTCATCTTAAGAGGAAAATTGATTTCTCAAAAATTCATTCTTTTTATTAGATTCATCTAATCTCACAATCAATTCCTCTTTTTCAAGATTAATCAGCCAATTTTAAAACTTTCTTGAATTTCTTTGCAATTTTCATAAATTTAAATAATTCCTTACAGAGAGTTTCACAAGCATCAATAAGATCAACAGAAATATTAGTGTCCTTTTTATTCAAATCATCACAGCTAAAAGCAGTAAGACACTAAAAATTATCCATGACAATAGGGATCGAGGATCTCACTCAAGACGTTAATCCAATCAGAGTGAACCCACTCTAATACCATTTGTTTGTTTGTTTAGACCCCTTGAAAAACATATTAGTTTAACCTAATGAATTAGCCAAGTATTTACTTAGGTTAATTATGAGATCTAGGTTAAATACATGCAAACATATTACTTAGTGCAAAAAAGTAAAAAAGACAGTAATATGATGACCCAAGAAAACCAATGAATCAATCGTTTCAAAGTAAAAACCTAGAAAGGATTTAATCTAGCTATCCTTAAAGTAAACAAATCCACTATGATAGAATGGAAGATTACAATAGATTTAAACCCTAAATCTAAAGCTACCTCATTTAGAACTTACTAACACGACCATGTGCAGCTCTGACTCTACAGGCTCTTATATCTTGGATTTGCTAAACGCATACTCCTCGTTTGTGACTTTGAAATCCCACTCAAAGGTTTCAGTCACCAGTAGTTGTTGATCTTAGGGATGGCAATAGGGCTAGGCAGGGCCGAAGGATGGAGTCTTCGTCCCCGCCCCGCATGGTTTTATATTGCCCCATCCCCGCCCCGCCTTGCACGACGGGAAAAACTTTCTCACCCCATCCCCGCCCCTTGGAGCCCCATGAAGCCCCGCCCCACCCCGTAAAACTCTACTTTTTGTTAATTTTCCCTATAACTAGTACAATTTTTTTAATGAAACCTATTTCATTAATAAAAATATACTTGAAATTACAACTAAATTTATCCTATCAAATCAAATCAAGTTTTAGGAAAAAAATTGAATAATATATCTAAGTGTTTAACAAGATAATCATTAAAAAAAATCTCATAGTATAACACATAACAAAATAAAGGCAGAGAACCACATTAGGTAGAATAAAATAAACTAATATTAATATGTTTGTTTAAATAGTAAGGTTTTAGGGTATAAAAATTTACAACTATAGCCCTTAGCAACGCGGGGCGAGGCAGGGTGGGTCTAAAAAGTTTAAATCCATCTCCGCCTCACCTCGTGGTGCGGGGCTAAAATCTTGCTTCATCCCCGCCCTACCACCTTTGCGGGGCAAGGAAAACCTGCACACGGCGAAGCGGGGAGGGGTGGGTTAAGCGGGGCGGGGAAAAATTGCGATCCCTAACTTTAGATCTACTGGTTCTAATGGTATGAGAATGATTTTCAATAGTTACTTTGAAAGGAGAAGGCACAACTAGGGTGGCAATTTATATCTGACCCGCGGATACCCGGCCCAGCCTAACCTAATTGGGTCGGATTTTACCCGGCCCAATAAATTATAGGGTTGGGTATGGGTTTTTTAAAAAAAAAACCCAAAGCGGGTCTAGGTCGGGTTCGGGTTTTATGCATACTTGGCCCGAACCCGACCCGTATACACATAATATTAAAAAAAGTTCAAAACCCTAGTAGTATAAATACTCTCTTTTTCTTTCAGATTTCATTTTTCTAAACAACCTAACCCTCACCTCTCAACCGCCCCCTCTTTCTCTCTCTCAAGCTCTCACTGCCGGCCACCCTTCCTCGTCCTCAAACGCTCCCCTCACCATCACGGCCTCACTCAACTTCACAACCCCATAACCTCGTTTCGCCTCATGCTCCCCTCACAACGTCACTCCACCTCGCCGCCCCTTACCTCTCTCACTCTCGCTCTCGTTTTTTCTCAACCGCCCCTCATCTAGTCACGTCACTCTCATTCACTCACCAACCCACCCTTCACTCTCATCACGTGGTGGTTGTTGTTTTGAGCACGGATCTTGTGGTGGTTGAAGTTTGACACAGAGGAGCATGGGATTGTTAGATCAGAGCATGGGAATTAGATTGGAGCATAGGATTATTAGATCGGAGAGAGATCAGATGATCGGAGGATGGAATTGTATTTTTTGTTTATGATTTGTGTTTTTTTTTTTTTTTTTGATGAGTGAAAAATCTGTATTAACAAAGAAGAGCAAAAAAAAAAAAAAAAAAAAAAAATGATTTGTGTTTCTATTTATGTTTGTGTTTGTGTTTTTATTTTTTTATTTTTTTTTATATGAGTGAAGAGTCTATATTAACAAAGAAGATCAAAAAAAAAAAAAAAAAAAAAAAAACTGATTTGTGTTTATGTTTGGGTTTGTGATTTGTGTTTCTAAATCTGTGGTTGTGATTTTTGGATGTAAAATTGATTTTTTATTTTTTTATATTTTATTTTTTTTAATGATTGGGTCGTATTGGGCCACAACTTTTGATTAGGCTCAGAAACTGTTGGACGGGGCCCGCAAGGCCCGACGGGGCAAGTTTGGAGTTTTGAAAAAAACTCGTTTATTAAATGGGCCAGGTTCGGGTAATGGATAAGGACCTGCGGGTCGAGTTCGGGTATCAAAAAACCCAGTCCGAACCCGACCCGTTGTCAATCCTAGGCACAACACCTTTTAGATTTCACAAGAGCACCTCCAAAGTCATAACAAAACGTGCCTTAGGGGTTTTTTTTTTTAATTTTTTAATTTTTTATTTTTTAAATACTATGTGAAATAGATCTAAAACCCTAATCACTTAATGGGCTTAATAGGCTGATGGGCTTTAGTTAAATTATGCAGAACCCGTCTTTCGATTGGTCGAACTTGTTCACTCGATCGGTCGAACCTGGCATGTTTCGAATTCTTGAACTTGCAGCTTCCTTATTCTTGTATTTTGACTTGCAGCATCTTGAACATTGTCTAATCATACCTATTAACTCCTAAAATCTATATTTAGACAAGTTTGTGCTCACGGTTTGCCAATTGTTCTAAACTTTTAGAACCTAACAAGATTGTATTTACTCCTTGAGATTTATTTGTTGTATATCCAATTTATTGTAGACTTAAGTTTGGCATAAACTTGATAGTTGTAATCTCTATTTCATTGTGGACATTTTTTTAGAGTTGCCCCGTGGTTTTTCCTTCTACACCGGAGGGTTTTTCACGTAAGATTAGGTGTTCTTACCGTATTTTGTGGTGTTTGCTGAAATTTTTGTTTCCATAATATTGCTATTGCTTGGTAGTTATATATTTTAATTCACACATATACATTGAGGAGATTTAGGATTTTTCCCCCAACACAGTCACAACGTTATAAATAGTAAAAATGATTAGGTAAGGTTTCCCATTGTTTCAAGATGGGGTCAAAATAGAAAGCAAATGTCAATGGGTCTATCATCTATGAGCCAAAAGCTTATCCATAGCTAGCTATGGTATAGTTGTAGGATCCCATGCAAAGTGGTTGGATTGTTCAATCATATTGGGACCAAAGCCAATATCAAGAGAAGAGAAGAGGTTGTAGTACTGCAACACAGTTGGAGTGCGAGATATTTGCCAAACAACCTTGGAAATAATTAGACATGGCAAAACGAGTCAGAATTTTCTAACCCGACCCGGCCCGAACCCGATTTGTTTTTTACCTAAAGCAAAAACGAGTTGACTCGTGACCCGACCTGTGTTTTTTGCGGGTCAACCCGACCCAAACCCGAACAATTTTTTTAAATTTTTTTTTTGGGTAAAAAAAATAGTAAAATTAAGACAATATTGGTTTAATTGTTTATTGTGAGTTTTAAGGAAACAATTGATACATTTACATAGCTGCATGCAAATTAATTGAAAGATAAATGCATGTGGTTGAGCATTCTGTAATGAGTAAAGATTTTTAGATATCAAATAGCAAAGTACATGCCAAGATAATCTGTAGAGTTAAAAATATAGATTTAAAATTGTAGACATGTGTGAGAAACATTCACAAGTGTGAAAATAGTGAAGCCGAAGTATCAAATTAGCATAAATTATGAATGCTTAAACCTATTTTTTAACAATTTATGTCCAAAATAAACAGCTTTTCAAAATAAATTATGATATTTCCTAGAGTATGTGTTGCTTAACAATGATATAATATTCATAAAAAATACCATATATAAATAATAAGCAATCAAACTTTAATGTATATCTCAAATTGAAATAGAGTGTCAACCACAATTGATAATAGATTATAAAATTAATTTTCAAGATTGTAAATTTCTTATATGTTTTTATTCTTTATCAAATGAGTTATCCAATAAGTCATTTGTAATTTTGTTTTATGTTTAGGGATGTTGATAATGTGTAAAGTAAAACTTCTATATTTGTTTTACTTATCTTTATGTTATTTTGTTTTAGATAGCAATGTTAAGATTTGTATAATATTAAAATTATTGAATAAGTATTAATAAGTTTAATTGAGTTCATTCTTGACATAAGTGGTGAATTCAAAATAATACATTTTACAACAAGTAATTTGTTGCATAACTTTCCAAATGGCAAATACATGTTGTTTTCTTTATAAAAATAAAAAAAATAAAAAATTCATGTGAAAAATACAGGTCAACTCGACCCAACCTGACTCGACCCGCAACCCAATTGACCCGAACTCTTTTTAACCTGCTTAAAATGACCCATTTTTTACCCGTGACTCGTTTGACCTACAACCTAATTAACCCGACCTGATCTGCCCGTTTTGCCATGTCTAGAAATAATGGTTTGTTGAGGTTCTATTTGACGTGGTTAAGAAGCTACCACTGAAGTAATCTGGAAAGAGTAAGCTAAGGACCTCGAGCTCTATAGCCAAAAATGTCTTATAAAGGTGCATCAAAATGTTCTTCAAACCTAGCTTTTTCATCTGTTTTATCTCTCGTTTTTTCTATTAAAATATGTTTTTTTAACGGAAAAGCCAGAGGTGAGTTATAGTTGTTTAACAGAATATTCCCTAAGTGGATGAAGTGTTTGCTTTTAAATCATAAGAAGGCAAAGTAAAATCGAACCTAACCTCAAATGGCTAATATGTAACTATCTCTTTTATAAAAATATTGGTTTTGGCCAAGCAAAAGTTTTTTTTTTTTAATAGATATATCAAACACAACCTTAATTTCAAGTTTGATTATTTAATGAGTTGAGCTTAAATGTAATAATATATTGGTGAACAAACTCGTAAGTATGAGGCTTGATTTGAGTATATATAATATTATGTTTATATATATTCACATATGAAATATACATATATAGATATAAGATTGAAAAATATGAATTTGTGAATAAGTTTGTAAAATGTCAAATTATTATTTGTATTTTACTCGTAAATATAAATTTCCTAGGTAACTTTATGTATACTTTTAATAAAAAAGTTGTTGATTCTAATTTTTATACATATATTTAAGAAAATTATTCTATAGTTAATTCTAAAAATATAATTTCAATTATAATTAGTTATTATTATAAGAATAGATTTGTTTAGGGATAAGGAATTTCAATCCTAATGTTTAATGTAGGGTCCCAATTTGTGGCCCAAACCCAAAGTATATGGGATCTCGGCCCAATGAGCCTAATACAATAAATTTGTAGAGAGTGGATTAAAGAACTTGGCCATAATGAATTGAACAACGACTAATATGAAATTTAAATGACAATCAGGCACTAACAAGATGTATTGATATCAATAGATTTTCAGTCTGAGGAGCCCTTAATTATATATATTGATCACAGTTAAATACAGAGACAATTTTGATTACTACAGTGTTCTTTCTCCCTTTTTTTTTGGATCCTTCTCTTATGAAGAATCCTTCCCACTATATATCTTCCTCTGGACCATCCTCATCCTACACCTGTTGATCATCCGAGCCTTTACTTGAGTACCTGTCCCATCAAACACCCTCTCTAGTTTTTTGTGAGTTGCGGTAGTCAAGGTAGAACTGTTCAGAGGTCTTCTCCACATAAATGCGGCCAGAAAAGTAGCTGCAGTGCATTTAATGTGGTGGTGGCAGCTTTCCCTTAGATATTTTTAGGTCTCCTTCCATCTCGTATGTTCATGAGGCACATCCTTATCATTAAAGCTTCTTGAAAGGTCACTTTAATTGCTGGATTATATACTTTGAACCATGTTCATCAAGTCTAAGGAGGAGCTACTCTTCGGACAACCTTTCATTTGCTCCCTACTTATGGGACCTAGTTTAGGAATATCAAATAATTATTTGCTCCTCCTCGAACCCATCTATATCCTCGGATAAAGCCCAAGGCTCAATATACGATCTTGGGCCGTTGCCCCTACAATAGCCCTTCAAAACCCCGATTTTTTCCCCATCTAAGGAGAAAAGCGAGGTTTTGATTTTTTAAGAGCTAACACCATTTGATTTTGTTGCTCGCACATGTGGAAGTTCCATTTTCTGTGCCTTATGATTATCTCTGATGTTTCGAAGCCCACGAAGCATCATTAATTGCTCCAGGCAGCATGTTGTTCCCCAGATCCAATGACGAAACTTAGATTCAATAGTTAAGCCTTGTCTTGGAAATTTAAGTGGAATAACTCTCACTCATTTCCATTTCCTATATAAAGCCTCGAGGGAACTTGTTTTCCTTTTACTTTACCAATCTTCAAGCTCTCTAGTGATTTCCAGCGCTCCAACTCACAAAACTCTCCAAATTACAAAGCTTCCGAAACCTTTTCTTCAAGATTTCTTCGAAAATCTTTTAAAAAAAACAAAGATAAACATACTCATTCTCGTAAGTTCTTATTTCTTTATATTCTCCCTTTTATTCTCGGCCATCCTCCTCGGCCTTCTTTCTTTGTTTTAGAAACTTCTTTTTGCGTCATTTCCGTTCATTCAAATGGGTAGATTCAAGTATTTGGTAGACTCTCCGACTAGTATGGAGAGCTTTAGGGCTAAGTACCATATCCCCCCAGGAATAGGCCTACAATATTGTCCCCCAGACCGTGTACTCACGGATAGAAAAGAAGGTGAAATTGTCATTCCAATGATCGCCTTTATAGAGGGAGGAATGGCGCTTCCCATGGGTAGGAAAATTAGGGACTATTTGCTCAACCATAGGTTATGCCTACATTAGTGCGTTGCCAATATGTTTAGAGTCTTAGGATGTGTAGATGCGCTAAATGACCAGATGAACCTCGGTCTTACATGGCACGACGTTGCTCATTTGTACGAGTGTCACTCCCTTTTAGGGGGATATTACCTCAAATCTCAGTCTAACGAGGTGAGACTGATATCCTGCCTCCCTAAGTCCAACAAAGGCATGAAGGATGATTATCTAGTTGTCTCCGAGGGAAGGCACGACGGTCTTCACTGCCCAGTTAGGGCAGGAACACCAGGTGGGGTACCCTAGGATCAGGTCTCTCGGCTGAGACCTTAGTTTTCTGAGCTCTCTCTTTATTCATTTTTGGTAGTCTGTCTTCTCGGATAATGTTCATTATTGGTTTAACAATATTTACCTTCTCGGATGTTTTTGCAGATAAAGATCGCGTTTCTCTGAAGCTCAGTTTGGTCAACATTCCCGGGCTCAACTTTTTGCTGAGGTCGGAGATATTCGTGAGTGAGGATAATCAATTGCGGGCTGCTCACCTCATCCTAGGTTACGAGCTCTTGTCGCGCATATACTAGGATGCAAGCCAAGCGTTAAGAGCAGGTAACCCCCAGTTCACTAGGGTTCCTAGCGAGGCGGGATCTCCCTCCTGTGGTATTGCCTGCTTAACAAAACCCCCCACAGTTTGCGATACCGCTCTAACAAGTTCCGTTCGCAGCCGTAGTAGCAGTGGAAGGGATAGCCTCCTCCTTACGTTTGTCACTTGAGGAGGAGATAGATAGATTTCATTTTGCAAAGGAAGATAGAACACCCGAGAGGCCTGTGGAGCTTTTGGATTCTGAGACCGAGTCCAACAGGCTTTCTACAACTCATCAGCCAGGACAAACCATTACTCTGGTTGAAACAAGTTCTAAAGAAGCAGAGATCATGGACCTTAAGAAGAGGCCGAGCTTGAGGGGTTTGATTGCTAATAGGAATAAGGGAGCAACTCCACCCAAAACTCCCAAGACCCAGACTTTTGCTAACCTTCCTCTTCCCCCTCCTCCTTCTCCTACTAATCTAGGTCCGCGCATCAATCCTGATCTGAAAAAGAAAAGACCACCTCAAGAGCTGGAAGAGGGGGAGATGCTTCTGCAGAAGGGCACAAAACAACAAAAGACCAAAGACCCTCGAGACAAGAGGGCTAAATCCGTGGATAGCCGAGACGATGCTGAGGTACGCCAACAGCAGCGTATATGGGCACCCGCAATAGAGATGGACGGAGCCCCTATCCCTTATGATTCTACGATAAGGGAATCTAGTAGAGGGCATTCTATGCATCTGGCCCAAGCCTTAGAGCAGTCTCTCCCCTTCCGAAGGATATGGAAGCCCTCAGGTGGATGAGGCAACCTGACTTGTTTATGTCTCTAAAAAGAAACCTCGCAATGATGAGTACAGTTCCATTAGTACCTTAACTCATTTCCCTTTTCCATTCGCATATATTTTTTATGTGTAATCCTTTTGGTGCTTTTATGCAAGTCACTCAACAAGTCTATGTGACCGAGGAATGCGTTAGAAATGCCCACAATAAATTTGAAGCCGAGTCTCATTCCTGGCACGAACTCGGCACAAAGTAGAGAAAGTGCTCAGGATTGTGAAGGAGGAAAAGACTTAGCTGGCCGAGAAGCTCAAGACCTTCGAGCATGAGTGTTTAAGCGCTTTGGTAGGGCTTAAGACTGCTGAGACCCAGGTTGAGGACCAATGCAAGCTTCTCTATAAAACTGAGCTGAATCTAGCCATAGAGAAGGTGACAGTTCTATGTCTGAAGGCCGAACTACAAAAGGCTAAAGCAGAAACCCAGGCGATCAAAGAAGCTGCTAAAGCCGCAGAGATAGCAGCCTATGAGCGGGGGATGCTCGAAATGGAGCAAAGGCTGGTCAAGGAGGTGGCCGAAGTGTGCAGGGACTATTGCACTGTAACCTGGAATGAGGCCCTTAACAGTGCAGGGGTCCCGGCAGACTCCGAGCTGAGGAAGGCGGAGAATGTGTATTTTCTAGAACACATAAGAGAGATTCCAGCCAACCCTTCTTCAATCGCTTTGCCCTTGCCCTCTCCTAAGCAGGTTTCCAATGCTCAAGATCTTACCATTGATGTTGGGACTTCTACCGGAGCAGGTATGGGTAAAGAGGGCCTTCCTCCAGCCAGTGATGCTCAGTCTGAGGACACCCTCACTATTAGGGATGTGGTCTCCCAGGCTAAGGTAGCTGAAAAGCCTAAAAATGGGGATGCTAGGTCTAAGATTGCCACTACTAAGGAGGATCTCCAACCAAAGAAAAAGTAGTTGTAGGATTTTCACTTTCTTTTGTTTTCTCTTCCCGAGATTTATTTTGTTGCTTGTAATACATCTTTTTTGAAATTAATGAATGAACCTTTCCTTCTATTCTCTGAATCTTTACTTTTTGCTCTCTTTGTACTTATTATTATTATTGCAAACAAGTTTAAACTATTGTTGCTCCATTTCCAACATATTCTAACAACAAATCATTATTGACATTTCCAGAAATCTATCTAAGTATTAGCAATAGAGACTCATTATCCACTTATATCATAAACTAACCCTTATACAATGAGTATTGAATCTAGAAGAGATAAGTAATATACCTTGTATTTCAAGCTCTGTTTAACATCTATAAGGGTACCTTTGAATGTTAATTTCACCTAAATATGTGATCCGAGAGACCTGAAATATCTTAGGATTTGTTTAAACACTTATGTATATGCCCTTAACTATTAATTTCCCCTAAGCCTGTGGTCTGAGGAGCCATGTAGGGCTTAGGTTTTGTTTAACACTTGGATATATGCCAAAAGTGATTAATATCCCCTAAACCTATGGTCTGAGGAGCCATGCAGGACTTAGGTTCTGTTTTAACACTTGGATAGATGCCAAAAGTGATTAATTTCCCCTAAGCCTGTGATCCGAGGAGCCATGCAAGACTTAGGTTCTGTTTTAACACTTGGATAGATGCCAAAAGTGATTAATTTCTCCTAAGCCTGTGGTCCGAAGAGCCATGTAGGACTTAGATTCTGTTTTAACACTTAAGTAGATGCCAAAAGTGATTAATTTCCCCTAAGCCTGTGGTCCGAGGAGTCATGCAGGATTTAGGTTCTGTTTTAACACTTGGATAGATGCCAAAAGTGATTAGTTTCCCCTAAGCCTGTGGTCCGAGGATCCATGCAGGACTTAGGTTCTGTTTTAACACTTGGATAGATGCCAAAAGTGATTAATTTCCCCTAAGCTTGTGGTCCGAGGAGCCATGCAGGACTTAGGTTCTATTCTAACACTTGGATAGATGCCAAAAGTGATTAATATTTCCTAAGCCTGTGGTCCGAGGAGCCATGCAAGACTTAGGTTCTGTTTTAACACTTGGGTAGATTGAGTAATATGAAGCACGATGTTTTTTCACAACAAAAGAATTTAATGATAAAAGAAATTTTCATTAATAATAATACATTTTCAGGTTGTTTACATTTCACGGGTGTGGTATTATATGTTCATCTAAATTTTCAAGGAAATAGGCCCCTATACCAGCCACAGAGGTGATGCGATATGGTCCTTCCTAATTGGATCCTAACTTTCCCCATGCTGGGTTCTTTGCAGTACCCAGAACCTTTCTCAACACCAAGTCACCAGGCACTAATGGCCTTAGCTTTACTTTGGTATCATAATCTTGTTTGAGTTTGTGTTGGTAGTACGCCAATTGGACCATTGCACTTTCTCTTCTTTCTTCAATAAGATTCAAGCTCCTTTCTGGCAACTCACTGTTACTACTTAGACTGAATGAGCTGGTCTTTAATGTTTGGAAGCCTGTCTCTAATGGAATAACAGCCTCGGCTCCATAAGTCATAAAAAATGGGGTCTTCCCCATTGATCTGCGAGGCGTGGTTTGATAAGTTCACAAGACATGTAGCAGTTCTTCCACCCATTTTCTCTTTGCATCATCCAACATTTTCTTGAGTCCATTCACTATGACCTTATTAACAGCCTCGGCTTGTCCATTTCCCTGAGGATAAGCTGGGGTAGAATATCCATTCGTAATTCCCAATTCAGAGCAGTATCTCTTAAAAGATTTACTATCAAACTGAAGACCATTATCCGAGATGAAGGAATGAGGGACCCCGAACCGGGTAATAATGTTTTCCATATAAACTTCTTAGCATCCACATCTCTGATATTTGCTAAAGGTTCAGCTTCAACCCAACAAATACTTCTTGTTCCTTGCTGCTTTGGGTAAAGGGCCAACTATATCTAAGCCCTATTGAGCAAAAGGCCAAAGGCTAGACAGGGGGTTCAGAACTCCTCCTAGCTAATGTATGTTTGGCGCAAATCTCTGACACTGATCACACTTCTTCACATACTCTTGTTCTTCTTTCTGCATATTTGGCCAACTATAGCCTTGAGTGATGGCTCTATGAGACAAATATCTGCCTCTTGTGTGGCTTCCACAAATTCCTTCATGCAGCTCCTCAAGGAGTAGCTCTGTCGCTTTGGGGTGAATACAGAGTAGATATGGCTCAAAAAAAGAGCGCTTGTACAATTTTTGGTCCTCGGATAACCAGAAACGAGGAGCTTTTATCCTTATCTTTCAGCCTCTAATTTGTCTTCTGGCAATATGTCTTCTCTCAGATATCGTACTATAGAATCCATTCAACTGGGCCCTGCCCTGATTTGATGAACATGAACCGCTGGTCCCTTGACCTTCGTGGGTTTTTACACAAGTCTTCTATAAGGATAACTCGAGGTAGGCTCTGTGCCGAGAAGGTTGCCAGCGTGGCTAAAGAATCGGCGTGTGTGTTTCCACCCCTAGGGACGTGCAAAAGAGTGAAGGATTCAAATCCTGATTGCAGATGTCTAACTTGACTTAGATACCCTTGCATCCTCTCATTTTTTTTTCTAGCTCGCCCTTCACCTGGCTGACGATCAACCTCGAGTTTAAGAACATCTTTACCGTCTTTCCTCCCATTCTTTGAACCATGGACATTCCTTCCAGCAAGGCTTCGTATTCAGCTTCGTTATTTGTGGCCAAGAAGCCCAATCTTAGTGACTTTTCTATGGTGAGCTTCTCAAGCAAGATCAGAACTAGCCCCATTCTAGAGCCCCTTTGGTTTGCCGCACCATCAACGTATACCTTCTAGCATGAAGGTTCTTGCAGGGATACTATGCCAACCAATTTTCCATCCATGTTATGTGTTGTTGATATTTCTTCTAACGGGGGTTCAGTGAATTCGGCTACGAGGTCTGCCAGTACCTGACCCCTAACAGAGGTACAAGGCATGTATTTGATATCAAAAGCCCCTAGAACTATGCCCCACTTTGCAATCCTTTCTATGTAATTAGCACTTCGCAGTATGGCCTTGAGTGGAAGTTGAGTTAGGATGACAACTGTACGCGCATGGAGATAATGGGGGAGTTTTCTTGTACCATGCACCACTGCCAGGATAGCCTTCTCCAGCGGTAGATAGCGAATCTTGACCTCATGCAGTGATTTGCTCACATAATAAACTGGCCGTTGTATTCCATTATCAACCCGTATCAATACCAAACTCATAGCATGGGGGGCCACCACAATATAAGAAAACAAGACTTCGTTCGTCTCAGGGATGGACATAATAGGTGGTTGAGATAGGTATTCTTTAAGTTACTGAAATGTCAAAGCACATTCTTCAGTTCATTCAAATCCTTTCCATTTATGCATCAATAGGAAGAAAGGTCTGCATCTATATGCGGATCGAGAAATAAACCGGTTTAAAGCAGCAGTTATTCCGGTTAGTTTCTGAATTTCTTTGGGATTCCGAGGTGGTTGTAGATTGTTTATCGCCTTAGCCTAGTCGGGATTAACTTCAATTCCCCGGTGGGTTACCATGTAGCCCAGGAATTTTCCTGATCCCACACCAAAAGAACATTTGGAGGCATTAAGGCGCAACTTGTGTTCTCTTAGTATTTCAAAAATGCTTCCGAGGTTTCCCACATGCTTGGACACCACTTTGCTCTTCACTACCATGTCGTCTATATAGACTTCAACATTCTTGCCCAACTGAGGTTCAAACATCTTAGTCATCATCCTTTGATAGGTGGATCCTGCATTTTTCAAGCCGAAAGACATTACCTTGTAGTGGTAGTTTCTAGTGGGAGTAACAAAAGCTATCTTTTCCTAGTTCTCTAATGCTAGCGGTATTTGATGGTATCCTTGAAAGACATCTAAAAAGCTCATCCGAGGATGGCCTACAGTAGCATCTACCAGCTGGTCTATCCGAGGCATAGGAAAGGGATCTTTTGGACAAGCCCTATTTAAATCCGTGAAATCCACGCACACTCGCCATTTTCCATTCTTTTTCCTTACTACCACAGTATTGGCCAGCCATTCAGGATAGAAAACCTCTTTGATAGCCTCCACCTGCTTAAGCTTCATCACCTCATCTTTGACAACATCAGAATGTTCTCTGGATGAGTGCCAAGGAGGTTGTTTTTTGGGGGTAACATATGGATTAACATTCAAGTGGTGACAAATGAAACTTAGGTCCACTCCCAGAGCTTCATAAGCATTCCACGTGAATACATCCACTTTTTTTCTCAAGAATTCAATTAGCTTTTGTCTTTCTTGGGGAGGCAGTTGGGAGCTGACTTGAAAGAACTTCTCCGGATCATCACCAACAGTAACCTTTTCTAGATCTTCGCACTTCGCTTCCTCAGTTGATTCATTGTTGGACATTACCGGGGTTCTTAATTGCTATGAGTTCCTTTCAGCAGAGGCCGAGGACTGCGTATTAGGCCTATGCAAGATGGCAGCCACCATGCACTATCTAGCCATGGATTGATTCCGTATAATCTCTTTAACTTGGCCGTTGGACGGATATTTCACCTTCTGGTGGAGGGTAGAAGAAACGACATCTAAAGCACGGAGCCAAGGCTTGGCCACAATAGCCGTATAAGGTGAATAAGCATCCACCACTATGAAGTCCACTTCCACCACATCCGAACCGGTCTGTATTGGCAGTTTAATCTGACCTCTTGGAGTAACTGTGTTCCCTTTGAAACTTACTAGTGGGGAATCGTATGCTATCAGGTCCTTGGGTTTCAAATTCAGCCCTTTGTACAGGTCGAGGTACATTATCTCGACAGCACTTCCCCGATCTACCAACACTTTTCTCACATTGTACCCCCTTATCCTGAGTGTGACCACTAAAGCATCATCATGGGGTAGGATAGTTCTGATCTTATCATCGGCCGAGAAGCCCAAGACTAACGGGGCCTCTATTATGGCTCTTTTTGGTTCTGAATAATTGTCTTTGGTTGATAGCCGAGCCACTGATATTACTTTGGAGGGACAGGAACAGGTTCTACTGGGAGTAGCGAAGTTGACATTGATCGTTCCTAGAGGAGGTCTTAAAGAAGAATCTCTTAGTGGGTCCGAACCTGTCTACCTCGCTTGGCCACTAGAATGGTGCAGTAGTTGCTTCAACTTCCCTTCTCAGACCAATTGGTCCAAATGATCCCACAAATTCCTGCAGTCTTCCATGGTGTGCCCCTGATCCTGATGATATTGGCAATAAAGGCTTTGATTGCGCCTCAAGGGGTTTCCGACCATCTTATTTGGTCATTTGAAGAATGGCTAGTTCTTAATCTTCTCTAGAATCTAAAGCACCGGTTCTCAGAATACTGCATTGACAATCTGGGTGTTGGTAGACCTTGATTGTCAAGCAAAATCTCTTCGGGGCCGGTTATTATTGAATCAGTCCGACTTGAAATCCCTCCTCTCTTGAGGGATAACCTTAACCTTTCCTTTACCCAATTGTTGATCTTCCTCAACCCTTTTATACTTGTCAATACGGTCCATAAGTTAGCATAGGCTGGTGATTGGTTTTCTTGTTAAAGACTTCCTTAAACCATGCTTGGTTGGGAGGCCACTCTTAAAAGTACTGATGGCGACATCTTCAAAGTCACCCTCTATCTTATTATACATCTCCCAGTACCTGTCTGAGTATGTTTTTAGGGTTTCCCCTTATTGCATGGACAAAGACAGTAAGGAGTCTAAGGGCTGAGGGACCCTTGTACATGTGATAAAACGAGAGCCAAATACCCGAGTGAGCTCCTTGAAGGAATTTATGGAACCCGTCTTCAAGCCGTCAAACCATCTCATCGCCACGGGTCCCAAACTAGATGGGAACACTTTGCACATCAAGGCTTCGTCCTTAAAATAGACAACCATTTTCTGATTGAAATGGCTCACATGCTCCACTGGGTTGTTCACTATGATACTCTTCTTCATATGAGAAGGATTCGCTAGGGGGAGTCCTTGATCTATGTCGATAACCACTATCCTTCTCATCGTCGGAGGAGGAATCAGACGGGGTGGGAGTTTGTTTTCGTTGTGCATGGCATAACTTCTTCTTAAGCTGGTCGATTTCCCTTTGCATGACTTTATTATGTTGTTCTTGAGAGACGTGACTCCCAACTCGAGAATGTTTTTTGCTTGTGTACGTAACGTGCACACTGCCCTCCCTATCTCTCCTACGTTCAAGATTGGCGAAAAGATTTTCATGTTGAGATGCCATGGATTCTGCCTGATGTGAGCTAGAATTTTCCATATTTGACTGTTGTTTTCACTATTACACAGGTTTTTTCCCACAGACGGCGCCAATTGTAGGATCTCGATTTGTGACCCAGACCCAAAGTATATGAGATATCGGCCCAATGAGCCCAATACAATAAATTTGTAGAGAGTGGATTAAAGAACTTGGCCCTAATGAATTGAACAACAACTAATATGGAATTTAAATGACAATCAGGCACTAACAAGATGTATTGATTGATATCAATAGACTTTCAGTCCGAGGAGCCCTTAATTATACATATTGATCACAGTTAAATACAGAGACAATTTTGATTACTACAGTGTTCTCTCTCCCCTTTTTTTTGGATCCTTCTCTTACGAAGAATCCTTCCCACTATATATCCTCCTCCGAACCATCCTCATCCTACACCTGTTGATCATCCGAGTCTTTACTTGAGTACTTGTCCCATCAGACACCCTCTCTAGTTTTCTGTGAGTTGCGGTAGTCAAGGTAGCACTGTTCAGAGGTCTTCTCCACATAAATGCGGCCAAAAAAGTAGTTTCAGTGCATTTAATGTGGTGGTGGCAGCTTTTCCTTAGATATTTTTAAGTCTTCTTCCTTCTCGTATGTTCATGAGGCACATCCCTATCATTGAAACTTCTTGGAAGGTCACTTTAATTGCTGGATTATATACTTTGAACCATGTTCATCAAGTCCGAGGAGGAGCTACTCCTCAAACAACCTTTCATTTGCTCCCTACTTATGGGACCTGGTCTGGGAATATCTAATAATTATTTGCTCCTCCTCGGACCCATCTATATCCTCGGATAAAACCCAAGGCCCAATATACGATCTTGGGCCCTTGCCCCTACATTTAATTTATATGAAAAAAAATTAATCAAATATCTTGTGAACAAGCTTGAGTTTGTTCACCAAAAAAAAAAAAAAAAAAGAATTAAGCTTGCACAAATAATCTAACTTGATGATGAACTCAAACTCGGCTTGTGTTCAAAATAAAATTAAGAGAGTAAATCAAACCAATCTACCTTGAGGTTTATCAATATGACACTAGCTCCCCCTATTAAAGTTTTTATCAATGCAACAATAATTCCATATCCCCTTACAATGTTCCTTCTCTAAAGGAATAACATATTTGTTTATTTAAAAAGAAAAACTTACTACTCGTTTATAAAAACCTTAAGAGCTGGGCGCAATACAAGCCAAAGATCTTTGGTGATTACAATTGGGAATTTCAACATCCTATTGTTTAGCGTATGGCTCAATCCATTATATTAATGCAACAGGTAAATCCATGATCTTTCACAATGTTACTTCTCTAATGAAAAAATTCTTTTTTTAACTATAAAAAGCTTACTGTTCAATTATACAAATCTCATTAGCTGAGTTTTATACAAATATGAAATCTTTGATAATTTCAATTCGGACTTTCAAACATCCTATTGTTATAGCGTATGGTTCAATCCTTGGGTTTTTTTTTTTTTTTTTTTTTTTTTTTTTTTTTGGTGAGAAACAAACACACACACAAGGGAGAGAGAAAGGGATTCTAACACAAAGGCACACTACAACTTTACTCAAAAGCCATGGTAACTTTTGAGGAGCTTAATCCTTAGTATAAAGATGTAATGTTTAGTAGTAAACTTTAACATGCTATATATAATAAATAAATTTAGGGCTCCTATTAAAAAGTTCCCTAAGGGCTCATGATAATGAATAATAAATACAATTAATTTTTTTCACTTTCTAGAAACCCTTAACAAAAATAAATTTGTATTTATGTCATTTTTTGTTAATTTAGACGGCAACATGAGGTATTAAACTTGCAAAGTTGCCATTTAATCCAAAGGCCAAAAAAGACACCTTAGGGTTTGGATTAGTTGCAAACTAATCCCATGTGCTATCACATTTGAATTATTGATCCATGAGTTTTAAGAATTGTCCCAATGGCAACTTGGTGTGCACATGACCTCTTTACTAAAAAAAAAAAAAAAAAAAATCATTTAAAAATAACACATGCACATAATTGATATGGGTGAGTCAAATTGAACAATTTTTAAATTTCAGAGGCCAAAAAGACAAAATTGATAACATAAAGTACCAATTTGCAATTGACCCAAATCGGAAGGGGTCTTTTTATATTTGACCATAATCCAGAATACAAGAATGTAAGAAAAGTTGGTAAGGTAAACTAATAATGGCCTTAACTAGACAGAAGCTATTTTGTCATTTATTGTATTTATTAGTTACATATTTATTTAAGAGTACTGTAGTTTTAGTCTAGTGAGAGCATTCCCATTAATGATGCTAAAAGTGCCATATGCTAAATTTTATCACCAATACACCAAAAAACCAACTCCAAACATTTCAAATCTCAAAAATTTTGAGATACTGCTACAGTGAGATTGTATTAATACAACCTCACTGTAGCTCAAATCTTAAACCAAAAACTATTTTTTTATTCCAACGGTAACTGTGCGTATATTTGTTTTTTTATTTTTCCCTTCTTTCTTCTGTCTCCTCTCTCACTTTCCTCTTCTCTCTTTCCCATAACTTCTCTGTGGGTCTGATGGGTCTCGATGACTGCAAGTGGGTCTAGGTCTGACGGTGGAGGGTCCGACGGTGGTGGGTCCGACAATGGTTGGGGTTGGTTGAGACCGTGGGTGGGTTGAGTTGGTTGAGGCCGTGGGTTGAAGATCGGGGTTGAGGATCGGGGATCGGGGTTGCTGGGGTGGTGGGTTTTGTGGCAGTTTTGTGGTGGGTTTTCGCTGCAGTTTGTGCTGTGGGTTTTTTTTTTTTTTTTTGGTGGTTGGGGGTTGAGGTTATGGTTAGTGGTGGTGGTTGTGGCTGTGGCCGTGGTTAGAGGTGATGAGCTTGAAAAGCTCAGGCCATGGAGGTTTTGAGAGCAAATATTAGAGAGAGGGAGAAGCTTCTCGGTTTATGCCATGGGTTTTTTTTTTTTTTTTTTTTTTGGTGGTTGGGGGTTGAGGTTATGGTTGGTGGTGGTGGCTATGGCTGTGGCTGTGGCCCTGGTTTATTGGAGATGAGCTTGAAAAGCTTAGGCCATGGAGGTTTTGAGAGCAAATATCAGAGGGAAGAAGCTTCACCGGGTTGAGAAAGATGGAAAGATAGTGGGAGAGAGAGATAGGGGGAGAGTGAGAAATAATAAAAAAAATGAATAAAAAATAATAAAGAAAGAATATTTAAATGAAGTGTTAAAAAAATAGAAGTTTTGATGTAAGAGATATTGTAAAGTGGTGTGTTATATGTTATAAATATAGGTTTTGAGATGATAAATGCTAAATTTTTTAAAAGTCTTGATAAGAATGCTCTGACAATATGCTCTCCTTTACGAGGAGAACTAGGATTCAAATAATTCTTCCATCATTGTTGTAACTATTCGATAATCAAATAAATTAGGCTAAAATTCATCCCTAAGCTTTACAAGAAGTTTGGTTTTCATCCCTAAACTTTAATTTTTTTTTCCCTAAACTTTTGTAAATGAAAGCTCGAATATTGTGAAACACTATAGCAAATTTAGACCCCCAATTTTAAATTACGGCTTAATTACTTGTACTCTAACTTAACTAAGTGCCAAACAAGAATAAATGAGTCATAATTAGGGGTGGCAATTTGGGTTCGCGAGTCGGGTTCGTGTCGTGTCGAGCCATGAGTACTCTGCTATATGGGTTAACTCGAACCTGACATGTTTAGTAAACGTGTCAAGAATTATCAACCCTAACTCGACCCGTTTATTAAACAGGTCGACCCGACATGACACGTTTAACCCATTTAATTGATAAGTCATGTAAAATTCAATACAAATGACCCATTATCAATTTCCACATATCCAAAATTAAAATACAATTACAGTCATAAATATAGTAATGTACATATAATTACAACAAAAAATTAAGCAATAATAACAAAATTTAATACATTTATTATCTAACTGGGTTAGACGGGTTCACATGTTGAACACGAACATGACCCGTTTATTAAACGGGTCAGCCATGTCGACCTGAATATAACCCAAACCTGTTTAACCTTAACCCATGACCTATTTGTAAACGGGTTAGTCATGTCGGGTTCGTGGGTCGCGTCAGATTTTGCCACCCCTAGTCATAATAAAACTGAAACACTACTCTAAGGCATAAGCACATACAATAAACAATAAATGTAAAGTTTAAAAAGTAAGGAAGAGAAATACAAACACAAGATAAAACTGAGATGTGTTATCAAAGAGAAAATTGAAGTACTCAGCGAAAAATTTCTTCGCAACCTTCCAAGCCAAAATTGATCCACTAGTGAATAAAGTTAAAGTACATAAATAACAAAAAACCCTCCAAGCCAAATCTACCCAATGTACTTGAACCCTTCAAGTTCCAGCTACTAACGGGTTTCACGGAGCCATGTTTTCACTAGTTATCTGGATCCCGCAATTAGCTCCAAATTGCATCCGCCACTTAATGGCTTCTTCCAGTGCTTCTCATATGCACAAAAACTTCTCTTAACACTCAGATTGGGTAAGGTAAGTGTTTGAGCTAAGAACCTCTCAAGGACGTGTAGATGGAGAGGTAAGAGTAAAGGAAAACTTTAGAAAAAATGCTATAGATGATTGTGGGTATACAATCTCTAACTCTTAAGTTTTTAACTAGGGTTTTTTCTCTCAAAAGTTTCTTAGAAAAACTCTTTACAATTTCGTGGGTAATGAGGGCTTATATAGTGTTGGTAAATGTATGAGAAAAAGCACACTCAAAAAGATCCAGGTAAAGAGTTTCGCAGGTCACTTGCGACTTGGCCTGAGTTGCAAAGTGACTCAAAATCCAGCCTAACAAAGGGACTCTTCAAATTCCAGCATGTGCTTCTTACATGGCCTTTTGCAGGTTGGCACTCGCAAGCTAGTCGCGAATTCTTCATCTTCACAAAACTTCACCAATCTCTCTCACACACAACCCTTACATTAAATCTCACAAAAAATACAGGAAAATGATTAAACATAAATACAATTAAATATGACACAAAATTAAAGCTAACATAAAAATATAGTTGTAAATTACAACTTTACGGTTAACATTTTACTTTATGTCCTCTTATTCATATTTGTTACCTTTATCCTATATGGCCTAACAAAAAGCTAGTATGTTATTTTTTTAACATTAAGGGTTTGTTTGGATATCGCTTATTTTGCTGAAAATTGAAAACACTGTAGCAAAATAATTTTTAAATATGTGAATAGTGCTATGAGACCCATTTTTAATGAAAGTTTTGTTGAAAAAAGAGGTTTGAGGTCCCGTGAATAGTGTACGAGACCCACTGAACAATGCATAATCATGTGAAAACTGACTTCTTAAAAAAGAAAAAATTTTGAAACGTGAAACGCAAAAACGCAGTGACGTGGACGTATATCCAAACGGATACTAAGTGATTTGGCTTGGACCAAACTATTTTTTAAAAAAAAAAATTAAAAAAATGGTTGACCAAATGGCATCTAACGGTTGGTCACATGTTAGAAAAAGGCCAAAGTAATGCTCACTCAAATCATCCTCTCGTTTGGGTATCACTTCTCCTTCACCAAGCTCAACAATCTAACCAAAGGGCTCAAAATTGACACTATTTTAGACTCAAAATCCTCTAATGTATTGACTAGTAGTTTAAAAATAGCGGTTTCTATAAGTGAAATGTTAGTAAGGACCAAAATTACAGTAAATTTAAAAAAATACGGCCCAAATGAGAGGTATGAAAACTTGAGACCAAATAAAAAATTGTTTATGTTAATGAATGCTCTTAGGACAATTGTTAATAAATCATAATAAAACAATTTTTTTTTTAGAAAGAGTTTTAATTTATGATGTTTGCTCCTGATAATAGTTTTTTATCATCAGACTAAGATACTAATTAATTTTTGATATAAGCGGGAATAGAACTCCAGATCTCTTATACAACCATTAAAAACTTTACCAGTTGAGCTAAAAGACACTCACAATAAAAACAATTGTTAATAAATCATAATAAGAAAGTTTTAATATCATTTTTATGAAAAATATAAAAAATTATCAACAACATTTATTATTTGAGTTTGATAAATGAGTGTAATTAAGTGTGTGTTTAATGGTTAATTTTTTTATTTTTTAAATATTTATTATTTAACCCTTTCCTTAATAAAATATTTCTAAAAATAATTTCTATAACATTTCTCGTACAAAATTAAGGCCTAGTGTTTTTGCTTAAAATTTAATGTGAAGTATGAAGTCAACAAATTGAACACAACTGGAAACCAAAAAGAGATTTTCTTTTGTAACGTTAAGGGGCCGGCAGTTGAGTAGTTGACCACACAAGGAGGAAACTGGGCCCCGCTACATTTCCTTTCCATTCAGATTCCAGAATGACAATTTTTCTTTCTTTAATAATAAAATTTAATATAATAAAGTATAAATACTCGTTCCAATTTAGACTAAAATAAAGATTAAACAACACAAAATAAAAAAGTTTAAACAAAATCTTTCTTCTGTTCACACATTCACAGCTTCGAAAGCAGAATTAGAAGGTACATTTCATCATTTAATGCACAAACTCTGACTTGTCTCCGTACTGTTTGAATTTTGAACTAACAATATATCAAAAGCGTAGAAGAGGCAAAGGAGCAGTGAGTTACAAGAAATACAGGCTCAAAGTCATAAAAAGAGAGCAAAAAGTCATTGCAGCTTTGGATTCTTGTTTAGCAAGAGAAAATCAAGGGACCTTTTTTGGTTGTAGGAACTGGAGAGATGCACGGTGGTGTTGATGTCTGGTGGGCTCAGTCAATGCTTTTTCTTAACCAAAAGGTACTTTCTTAAGATGCTGTTTTAATCTCTTTTGTTCTTTCTTCTAAGTTGTAGTTGTAATGGGTGTTTCCTTTTCTGCAACTTTAGCTTCCATAATCATATTGCTTAGCTGTAATATCTTGTGGCTTGTATTTACTTCATCTGGGTTGTTGTTGGATTCTTCTGGGTGTTTTTTTATACTCTAAAGTTTCTTCTTTTATTCATCTTTGATGGGCTTTTGGGGTACTTAAGGTTTCTTGTTTGCGAATTCTGATGGAGTTGTGAAGTGGGGTTGCAGAAATTTTGGTTGGTTTTTCATGTCATTACATAATTTGGATGTTCGAATCCTAGATAGTAGGATTCTGAATTGGACATGTTTATAGCATAAGCTTCATAACATAATTGAATAGGAACCAAAAAGAAAACTTGTTGAAAGTTGGAATTTTGGGATAGTTTCATTTTCTTAGTTCATTTTGATATATATGGAATCTAGTACTCTCAAGAATTCACTGGTTGAGCACTAACACTCTGCTTATTATCTAGGAATTTATGTGCGCTTATATGAGCTGGGGTGTTGGGTAATTTCTGGGTTCTGATTTATAGTTCTATGGTTGATGCTAGTTTAGAAGAATTTCAAGTGGATTGATCCAGTATGAGACTTAAGAATTGGGTGAATAAGGGAGTAATTATCATTCAAGGGAGATTGCAGAAGATGATGAAGTGTATTTGTTCAGGTGAGCAATTGAAGGTAGATGAAATGGTTCATTCATCGGAGTCCTTAGCAACTCGGGACTATTCAGCAAGTGGCTATTCATCCCGAGCTGGTGAGATGGAAACAAAGGTGGACAATAGCAACATTGAAGAAGCAGAGTGCTCTCTTCGTGAGAGTGGTTATCTGAACTATGAGGTTAGTTATACCTATTTTTGCTGATCTCTTGCCTTTTCTGTTGTATTTTTGTTTATCTGTAATATGTAAACTAAGAGCCTGTCTGGTCATACTACGAAATTTTTTATGGTTACGTTTTCACTTTATATGATCTTCAATGAACAAATTGAGCATTATAATGGGAAAATTTATAGATATGATTTATTCATCCATTGTAGTAAATACTTCAACCTGTTTTTGATTGCTCCATTTGAGATATGGATTTAAATTATATGGTAAGACAAAATGAAGTAGTCAAGTTCATACGAACCAAAAAGGCCATAAGTCTTTGTTTTACTGTTATTTAGCTGTACATTTGTAAAGTCATTTTGAGGTGGGAGTGACTCTGACAATGAGAATTCCTTAGTTGGTTTATCCTGTTTTAGATAGATTTGCCTTTTTTTTTTTTTTCTCTGGATGGTCATTGGTTACAGTTATATTAAGGGCAGTACATTGTAATACTAAACCAAATGAATTCTTTTTAAAAAAAAATTGGCAATTCCAATATTCTATGGTAAAGATAGCTCTCTAATGATGCCTGAGACTATAGTATATATGTCTAATTTGGAGAGATCATGAACACCGTCAAATTTTGCTATGCTGGAATCATGGAATCTCTACTAAATTTGTTGAATAATGGATTTATTTTATTCCATGAAACTTCAAAAATTTGTTGTGTTACTACAACCCATTCCTTCACTTAGGCATTGGTTTTAGTGATGCAACGTCTTTTGTCTATTGGTTGAGTACTTGAGTTGCATGGGAGTGGGGTTTAGGGGGTTCGATTAGTTCATGACATGTGCTATTTTCCATGTAACTTGTGATCTCTCCACTGCATTTTCAATGGATGTATCCAAAGTTGGGTAGTTGAATGTATGATATTTTATCTTTGATCTCCATGTTTTCCATAACTGAAGAACTAGTTATTTTGGGCATGTTGATCTCCTAGAACCAGGACTTAAACAGGAATGCTGTTGCTCCAAATATTTTCTTTCATCGATATTGATAATGTACCAATTTGATTTTCAGTAACTTGGTTATAATGGCCCATTCATACATGACATGGAAATGAAAACATGTGACTCAGTTTCTCATAGGAGTTAAGTCCCTTATATTTATTGATATGATGTAAATATATTATATGCTTTTCCTTGAGATTCTTTATAACAGGGGCTTCTTGAAATTTCAGCCAATGTCCTCATATCTCTAGTTTTTGCATGGTTATGGCTAGACTACATGTTATTCTGCAATCTGGGCTTGCTTTGAATCTTTTTAGAATCTTCTTTACAAATTTTTAAGGCTAAGAAAAATGTCTAACTTCTTTAGGAAGCAAGAGCTTTATTAGGAAGGCTTGAGTATCAAAAAGGTAACATAGAAGCTGCACTTCATGTATTTGAAGGAATAGACATTGCTGCAGTTACCCCCAAGATGAAAGTCTCCATTTCTAGAAGATGTGAATACAATAGACGCCATTCACAAAGTGATGCTGCCCCACTAATGTCAATGCATGCTGTTAGTTTACTACTTGAAGCTATTTTCCTCAAAGCAAAATCATGTCAGGGTCTTGGGAGGTTTGGAGGTATTCCCTCCATCTCAATTTGATTTCCGCTTCCTGTTTATCTTTCTTCTCCTTATGTTGTTTCAATTATCTTTCAGATTGTCTTGTACATTTTTGGACTCATGAACTTGCAACGAACCAAGCAACATTTTCTTAACGGTCATTTATATTTAGAGGTCACCAGCATACTGAATCCCATGATCAGTTTTCTTTACTAAATTAGGAATTTATGTATTGTGTAATCAATCGACCAGTATAAAGTAATTATTTAGGTGATTTGTGCATTACAAGTTATCCCCTCAACACCCCCCCCCCCCCCCAAACCCCCAAAAAAAAGAAGAAAAAAAAAGATTGTGCTTGTTGTGGGCTCTCTCTCTCTCTCCCTTATCTTCCCTGCCAAGGATCACATAGAAATGAAAATTTTAAGGTTTCTGAGATGGTTTGTTTATAAAATTACTGCATGGCTAACCTTCCTTCCTAACCCATTTTCACAGAAGCTGCTCAGTCTTGCAAAGTAATTTTGGACACTGTTGAATCTGCATTACCAGAAGGCTTGACTGAAAACTTTGCATCAGATTGTAAATTACAAGAGACTCTAAACAGAGCTGTCGAATTGCTTCCGGAGTTATGGAAGCTTGCTGGGTCTCCCCAAGAAGCTATCCTATCATACAGGAGAGCTCTACTTTATCATTGGAATCTTGACACAGAAACTACTGCAAAGATAGAAAAAGAATTTGCCATTTTTCTTCTGTATAGTGGTTGTGATGCAAATCCCCCAAATCTTCGTTCACAGATGGGAGGCTCCTTTGTGCCAAGAAATAATTTAGAGGAGGCTGTTCTTCTGTTACTGATTCTACTAAGAAAATTTGTTCTTAAAAGGATTGTATGGGACCCATCAATCATTGATCACCTTTCTTTTGCCCTATCTGTTTCAGGGGAATTGAGGGCCCTAGCTCATCAGGTTGAAGAATTGCTTCCAGGGATCATGGATAGAAAGGAAAGATATAGCACTCTAGCTCTCTGTTATTATGGGGAAGGCGAAAACATGATTGCTTTGAATCTTTTGAGGAACTTTTTGCATGATAGAGAGAACCATGATTGCATACCAGAGTTATTACTGGCTTCAAAAATTTGTGGAGAGAATTTGGTTTGCATTGAGGAAGGGATTAATTATTCTCACAAAGCGCTTTCTGGACTGCAAGGAAAATGCAGCCAAGTGTTTAGTGTTGCAAACTGCTTACTGGGTGTTCTATTGTCAGGTAAATCCAGATTGGTTGCTTCCGATTCTGAGAGGATTTTGAAGCAGTCTGAAGCAATTGAAGCACTGGGAACTGCTGAGAGAACAATGAGAGAAAGAGATCCAAGCATTGTTTTTCATCTTTGTCTAGAGCATGCTGAACAAAGGAAATTGGATGTAGCCCTTTATTATGCAAAGCAGCTTTTGAAACTTGAGGCTGGCTCTAGTGTTAAAGGGTATATCCTTTCGGCACGGATATTGTCAGCTCAAAAACGGTTCAGTGATGCAGAGACACTAATTAATGCTGCTTTAGATCAGACTGGGAAGTGGGATCAAGGAGAACTGTTGCGAACTAAAGCTAAGCTCCAGATTGCACAGGGTCAGTTAAAGAATGCCATAGAGACATATACTCATCTTCTTGCTGTTCTTCAAGTTCGGACCAAAAGTTTAGGTGTTGGGAAGAAGCTTCTAAAGGTATGGTGTTTGGTGGGCATCCACGTTAGGTTTGTGCCCTTGTAATTAGATGTTGAAATATAGAATCATGTTTTCATTAACTTGAAAATGTGTCCAGATGGACCTTCTTTTCATTTATTGAAACAGCTTTGCATATTTCCTTCTGTGACTAAGAAAATATTTTACAGTGAAACAAAGGAGTGTAAATTTTGAAGCATATATGACATGTCTTTTTTTAAAGAAATTATTTTCCCTTATATTTTGGTTAGGAATTTTGATTTGCTATTCCCTATTTGTAAAAGATAGAGAATATGTGCAGGCTAAGTATAAAAGCCTTTTTTTTTTTCTTTTTCTTTTTTTTTTTAAAATAATGGAAAGGAGATTAGCTTAACTTTGATCTATGCACCCAATTATTATTCCCAGAAGACCGTTTTGAGGTAGCAAATGACCTACTTTTGTTACAATTTTCTCTTACAGAATAGGAGAAATCATGACAGAAGCTTAGAAATGGAAACGTGGCATGATTTAGCTAATGTCTACACAAGCTTGTCACAATGGCGGGATGCTGAAGTCTGTCTTTCAAAATCCCAGGCTATCAATCCTTATTCCGCTTCTAGATGGCATTCAACAGGTAAGTTCTCATTCAATCACTACTTTTATATTTAATTTGTATATATCTTGAATTTCCTCTTAGCTTTTATGTTCTTATTTTTTAGTTCCCTTCTACTCAATAGCCCTTAGAGACATGGGACATGGTGCAAATTGCTTCATTTTAGAATGATGTCAAGACATAGTGCCAAAACTCAAGTTGCTTGATATAGAGTAGAACTGTATCTGGAATTATTTCTCGTTAAAATTGCTATCAAAGTCTTTTTTTTTTTTTTTGATAATTCAATAGTTACAATAGGGGAGAAGGGGGATTTGAATCCTGGATATTTTCACTAGAAACACCAAGAGGTACCAACTAGTTGAGCAACAAGGCTCTTGGCACTATCAAAGTTTAATCAAGTCTCTCTTCCTTGAGTATTTTGAAACAATCTTATGGGGTGTCCACTGTTCATATGCAAAAATATTTGATTATATTGTTGATTAAGGAACCTAAAACTTGGTGACTTGTTAGGTTTACTCTATAAAGCCAAGGGTCTCCACCAAGAAGCCCTGAAATCATTCAGGAAAGCATTAGATGTTGAACCCAACCATGTTCCAAGCTTGATATCCACAGCATGCATCCTTCGAGAGCTCGGAGGCCAATCATTGGCAGTTGTGCGAAGTTTTCTCACTGATGCACTTCGACTAGACAGAACAAATCCTTCTGCCTGGTACAATCTTGGGCTTCTCTACAAAGCTGACATTGGAGCAACACAGCTAGAGGCTGCCGAATGCTTTGAGGCTGCTGCGCTTCTTGAAGAATCCGCGCCAGTTGAGTCCTTCAGATGACCAAACTACACGCACACTTTGTCTCTATGACCCATGTATTATATTGTAGATTAGACTACAATTTTTATTTTAACTTGATGATACCCATTATAAAAAAGAGCCAAAGGAAATAGAAGATGTTTGATAATTAAATTGCTTCACTTGAAATGTTATTAGCATCTTTTACCCTAGCTATGTCTTGAGGTTTATTGATGAGTGGACTATAATGAATTTTGCGTTATTGTTGTATGATGAACATTAGAAGGTAAAGTATTTTTCATGTTCAATTCACATTCTAGTTTAGGAAGTTCATGAAATCTCTTCTATTGACCTTTGCTGTTCTGTGGCACTGACATTAACAGCACTTCTCGACTCATTCGAGTTGGTCCACTTCCCATGTAAAATAACTGGTGCAGAACATGTTAACAATCAGATATTAGAGCTCCATCCGTAGGGAGATGTATAAGCTTCATATGATCATAACTGATGCAAACTGTTAGCAAGGATTTCAACTCAAGGGAGGCAAAATTAAAAGAAAAGATTGTAAGTTAAATTAATCTAAAAAATAGGAATCAATACTAATAACAAAATAAATAAAAAGCTATATGCTAATATATTTGTCATACACAAGCTAATGTAAAATTTTAATTTATTTTTTCATAATTTCAATTAACTATGAATATATATTTTATATCATTATAATAAAGAAAATAAAATAATAAATTCATTGCTCATAACTATCAGATTAAGAGATTAGTTTAAATACATAAAGTTTAAACATATAACTTGATTTTTCAAGAAAAATTTTTAAAAAAAATTAATGTAAAAAAAGTTAAGAATATAACAATATAAAGTTGAATACATACCTCATTGTTTTGGTTGCTTTTGAAAATTTTTAAATACTTCATTTTTATAATTAAAATGGGGGTATTTAAAGTTTTGAACATTAGAAATACCAAAAATGCCAATTGAGTTATATAGTTCTTGAAAAAAAAAAAGATACTTCTAATACAATATTAAATGAATAAATATAGGAGTTTTTATTATTATTATTATTATTATTATTATTATAATTGTGAGACACCTATTTCAGTCCTTACTTGCGGTTAGAAAGGTAGAATGTGTGGGAAGCAAAGAGTTTTAAGTAGGAATGTGGGACCTACTAATATTGAAGTTTCTTTTTTCTTTTTGAGAAGAATATATGAAGTTTCTAACTGGTGTACAGCAAAATTGCAAATTCTGCAATAGACTTTTTGTTTTACATGCAATTTTGCAATAGACTTTTTGTTTTACTGAAATGCAAAAGACTTGTACAGCTACACCTCTACACTGCACAATAAGGTAACTCGTCCCCCCTTAGACAGCGCCAAGGGTTCACGTCACTGTCTATCTAATAAATATCAATTCAATATTCCATTTTGATATATTTTATGGAAAGTTTGGAATATATATATATATATATATATATATTTATCTGCTACATGGAGACAGATAAAACCATAGTCACAAAAACTATTCTATGAGTTGTGACTTGTTTAAATTATTATGTGAATGGTTTTATAAGTTAACATGATAAATCAGAAGAAATTCATCTAAATCAATTTGAAGGAAAACTTTGTTTATTCTATATTTTGTATGACATTCAAGTATATTAGTACATCTTGTTCATTTTATTTAGACATCTCATTTTATAATCTTGAAATAATATTTTTTTTTCTTTATAGATATACCCAAAATGTAAAATGATCATTTTACATGTGAGTAAATTCCCAAAATTGACCTAGAGGTGAATTTGGTTTGCAATTTTCGTTGATGCAACATTTACCAAATTATTTTAGATACGATGAATTTAAGAGCCAGCTTAATAAGATTTTTCATGGGTGCAACACATTAAAAAAAGAAAAAAGAAAAAAAAAACATAACTTTATTTTTTTTTTGATGAAAAAAACATAACTTTATTATTATTGAATAGCATTCATAAAGAGATTACAACTTCTATTATTATTGAAAAGCATATGTGTAAAGTCAATCCAATATTGCAAGGGGCATTGATTCCAAATGACAGTAATATCTGGACGTCACATGGGAAATTTAATGATGTTTATTCAGACCTTTCAAATCAATATCTGCTATAAATTAAATTCTATCACATCAGAGCATGCAAATGGCAAAATAAAAGCTACATGACTGTCCATGACAAAACAAATGCAAAAGTACCTGCATTAATTTCGTCAAAATAACTCAACAGGCCCCACAAGATTGTAATATTTTTACTAGCTAAACCAAAACAAACCATATACATCCACAAGAACAAGCTTCATAGACAATATTATTATTAAAAAAAAAAAAAGTGATATAAGAAAGAAAATGATATGCTTCCTAACTCGAATCTGACTTGGTTTTACTTTAAAAAAAATTATTTTCATATATATTTCATTTGTTAAAATTAAAAGAGGATGACAATTATTTTTCGTCAAAATATACCTATTAGATAGGAGAATTTACATACTTTTTAAGCAATGTTTCCTGCCCTCATAAAGAGAGTGGGGCTCACACTTTTTGTGAGACTTGAACCAGTGCTCTAAGAATATTTAAGTTTCGTCTAAAAATATGCATATTGGATGGGAGTATTTACATACCTCAAGCAATGCTTCCAGCCCTCATAAATAGAATGGGGCTCATCCTTTTTGTGAGACTTGAAGCACTGTTCTAAGAATATGTAAGTTTTAAGTAGTGTAGAATTGGCTGAAAATTGCAACCAAGTTTAGGCCACCTCTACTCCTTCCTTGTCATCTATGCAAACTGGTCATAAATGCTAAATAAGAGCGGTTTGTATTTCTTAAAAAAATTGATAGTTATAATAAGAGTAATTAGGGGCCCGTTTGGTTGTAGTTTTTAAAAATTGTTGTTTAAAAAGATGTAAAAATTGTGGTTTAAAAAGTGTTGTTGAACAACGTGTTTTTAGTGTGAATAAAACAAAAAAATGTGTTTGGTATCATTGTTTAAACAATGTTTTTCAGTGTTTAAAAAATGTAAAATATGTGTTTGGTATGTATGTTTTGTTTGATAAAAAAAAGCTGACTAACGTATTAAATAATAATTTTTTAATCCGTTTTTTATCCCTTCTTTTCCTTTTCTTCTGTCTTTATCCCTTTCTCTTCAGTCTTCAGTCTTCACTCAGAGCAGAAAACAAAAAAGCCAAACCCACGCCAAAGAAGATCCACGGCTCCGTTCACCGATCAGCCGATCAGCCGACGCCAAACCCACGCACGTCCTCATCTCCATCGACGCCAAAGAAGATTCACGGCTCCGTTCACCGATCGGCGTGGCGAGGTGGGTTTTGATTTTGGGTGGGTTTCGATGGGGTTTCGATCGGCGGAAGAAGATCAGGTGGCTTCCAATGGAGTTTTAATCAACGTGGGTTCTATGGAGATCGGAGTTTTGATCAACGTATATGGAGATCGGGTTTTGATTGCATGGGTTTCGTTCCAATGGGGTTTTGATCGAGTGGGTTCCGACGTTCCGTGGAGATCGAGTTTAGATCGGTGTGGGCTCCATTCCGTTGGAGTTTTGATCGCGTGGGTTCTGTGGAGATTGGATTTTGATCGCGTGGGTACCAAAATAATGGGTTTGTTGGTTTTCTGATTTAATGGGTTTGTTGGTTTATGATTTAATGGCTTTTCCGGTTGGCGTGTGGCATGGTGGTGGTGATTGGTGGTTTGTTGGGGTTCAGTAGCAGTGGCAAGTCCGATCACTTTAAAGATTGGCATGAATTGATGGTGGGTTTTTCTTCGAATTTTTGTTTTGGGATTGTTGTTGTGATTTGCTGGGGTGGCTGGTGGTGTAGCAGTGATTTGGGTCCGTGTTGTGGGTGATTGTTGCTAGGCAAATGACTAGTGAAATGAATGTTGCTAGGCGAAAAAGGTGGTTGTGATATTGATCTGGGTTTGTTCACAGTGAAAATCCAGTGTCAATCCAGGTGAGATGAATTTTGGGCGTGAAGACTGGCGTGAAGACTGAGAAGAGATGAGAGTAGAGAGGAGAGGAGACAAATTTTAGGAAAAAGCTGGTCAGTGGGTCCGGGAACAGTGAAACTTCAGTGGCAATTTTATTACAATAATGCCATCAAAAAACGCTGTTCATTGTTTGAAATATGCCCAGACCATGTTTCAAAAATAGTGTTTCAAACAATGGTTTTTGAGTACTAATTTTCAAACAATCCTATTTCAAGTTGGCAAACCAAACGTGTTGTTCTTAAATTTGGACACTAGTGTTCAGTGTTTAAACACTGAACACTATGTTTTGAGTTGGCAAACCAAACAGACTCTAGAACTCTGGACGTCTGTTTAAAAAATAGAAACACCACTTTCCAAACACAATGTCAATCAATGATATAAAATTATCATATTCCAAAGATAAAATTTCAACAAACAAAATGTGCACATAAAAGAAATAGTAAAGGAGAGGAATGGAGAAAGTGAAAGCAATGTGTCGCTTAGGAGGGAAGGAGGGGTTGGTTATTGATATTGGTTGGTGTGGTTAGTGTAGTTTCCGAATTGGAGAGCTATTTGGATTTTTGACTAGGAAAAAGTTAACAAATGCTCCTAGTTTAGGAAATATTTTTAAAATCTTTTTATGAAAAATGTAATTAAATATTTATATATTTCCTGTGAATTAGTGTCAAAATTTTTTTAAAATAATTTATTAATAATTGCCCTCAAAGCACCCGTTAACATGGTAAAGTTGGCACTTGCTAATTGGGTGGGGTGGAGCTTTGCATCGTATTATCATGGTTCACCGGTGCACCCAATAATCTTTCCTGTCCTAAAGAGAGCATCACAACCGTCAAATTGAAATACCTTTGTCTTTGTCTTTGGTTACTATAAATAAATCAGATATGTCAATCGTATACCCAATAAAATCTCAAAAAGTTTTATTTTTATTTTTTCTCAAATTGGCGCCACACAGAAAATTCTAATTCTTTCTCAGAATCAGAGTTGGCACCGAAATAAGGATTTCTCAGTGTTGAAATAAACCTTTTTTTTTTCTTTTCCGCTTTCCTTTTGGATTTTTCATGCTACTACTTGGTAAACCCTATAAACCCTACACCACACGGTTTTAGGGTTTTGTGTTACTCAGGTCGGTAATGACTTATGAAGTTAGTTTATACTTCATATATATATATATATATATATATATATATTATCATCTTCCTTCCTCTTCTTTCTTATTGTTTTCCGAATACCCATTATTTTTCTCTTTACAGGTTTCTTCAATATGGTAGACGTTCAAGGACTAGTCAATGAGCTTGTCTCCATGCTAAGAAGAAGGTAATGTTCTTTTATATATATATGTATGTATATATTAATACGTGGGTATGTACGTACGCTTCGATTCTTGGTTGAACCTTACGACTTCGGATATAATAAAAAAGAGGAAAAGAATATATGTGGTCTACTTTTACTAACTTATAGTTGGCTTAAAAAATTTGAGGCTAAGGTTTTGTTGCCGTTGTTCTGAGATATATATAGAGAGATGATGTTGTTGTTGGGTTGTGTGATGATGGCTGCAGGAAGGTTGAGGGTTCGCGTGCAACAGCTCGGCTGACAGCTGAGTTGCTTCGTTCAGTGATATCGCAATCGAAACTGCCGGCTACAAACCAGCCCGCCGCTCTCATTGATGCCGTAAGGGATGTTGGAGGGAAATTGATTGCTGCTAATCCCATTGGTAGGTCTTTTTTAATTTCTGTTTTGCTGCTTGAGATTTTAATCAGCACCAGAAGGAGAGGGTGAGTTTTGCACTCCCTCGTATATTGGGTCCTACTCCTACAAGTACACCCATTAGTATATAATTTATAGTATGATTTGGAAGGTTAAAAGTGTGTTTTGAGTTTAAAAATGCTATTTTGCAACAATAACTCATCATAGCTTTTTAAAGAATCCTTAATGATGCAACCAAGCCACTTCTGTAAGGAGTTAAGCCATGCTTTAAACCTGAAACTCTAGTATTTTATTAACTTTTGCTTTTGAAACCTCCTTAACCAGTGCTGTTAAAAAGCCTTCTTATATTAAACGGGTTATTTATTTTTTTGGAGATTTTTTCTGCCCTTGAATATTAATATCCAATTTTTCGTATTGCTCTTATATAATTATAAGATTTTTTTTTTAATAAAAAATTCATCTCTATTTTAAGTATATTTGTTAGATCATAGTTGATAATTTGTTATTTGAAATTATAGATATCATTATAAATTCTTATATATGTTATCATTGATATGGCTTATTTATTTACAGACAACTTTCTATAGTTACAACATCATTTTCACATACTTTTTTTTTTAAACCTTTTTTATAATTTAAAAAATAAAAATAAAAATATCTACAAATATGAGATTAAGGTTTCTTAAAAATATCGTAACATGATAGTGCTAGAATTGTCAAGCATAGAATTGTCAAGCTTGGTGGTCAGTGGTGTACATTGGCTGGTCTAGATCCCAAGTTTCCACATCACTCCTTAACTTTTTTGGACGCTTCATTAAAATCAATGACTCAGCTGAAAGACAATTTTGACCATTTGTCAAATTCACACAAAAAGAGCCAAAGCTTAGATTAGACCATGCCTGTAATTCTAGGAGCATTGTAGGAAGCTTAGGTTATGAGTCTTTGGATGAGCCCAAAGAACACATTCTTAAGAGAACATGTTGGAATCATGTGTTCCAATTTGTAAAATAGGTCACATACAAGAAATCATGTCAGGTAGATATTTCAAGTAAGTTTAGGACTCCCTACGAGAACCTTCTTCCCTTCTACCCAATTTTAGGAGTAATTAGAAAGACATTGTAACTAATCTTGATTCATTAAAAATAAATGTTACCACTTAAGGATTTAAGGGCATATACCTATGAATTATATGCATGTACTTATTCATGCTTGTATGCATACAAATATACATTCGTTTATGAATAACAACTTGAGTAGTCTCAACAACTTGGATTAACTTCTTGAATATGTATACTTCCACATGCCCATTCGTTTGCACACACTTGTGTTATAGTTGCCTAAAGTTGATACCAATTGACTTTGGTTTTTCCTGTCCGCGATATATTTGAAAATTATGATTCGAAGTTATGCTCAGCTCTCTTACAAAAAAGTTAGCTTGTTGCAAATTGATGAAAATTTTCTATCTTTTGGATTACAGAGCTTGCTGTTGGGAACATCGTGAGGCGTGTTTTGCATATAATCAGGGAGGAGGATCATTCGAATGCAAGAGATGCTGTTGAAGGGTTTAGATTATCTGTAGGAGGTGATAATGATTATATAGTTGAGCAAGATCACCTAAATCTATCAGTTGCTGCTCAAAGTTCTCTGTGTCGACCTTCATTGCATGCCCTTTTAGAGCGTTCTCCTAACTCTGCAACAACTTACTTCACTGCTACTTCAGAGGATGATTCTGAAGAGAAAAGCAAATGTAAGCTATCACAGTGGCTTGTATTCAATGAACTCTAATTATGACATCAAATCAAAATATGAATTAAGTTTCTAACTTTGAGAGTTTTTTTTTTTTTCCTAGGTAATAGAATTTTTATTGAAAAAATGAACATCGTATCGTGTTCATGATGATGAACATTCTGGACATGATATATTATTGCTGATATATTACCTTGAGTTTACATAAATGCTAAATAGACATTATTGTTGTTTTGATTTTAAAAAAAAAAGTTATATCCAAAAAAATTATATCCTTTTTCAGCATTGGATCCAATTGCAACGAGCTTGGAGTTTAGGCGTAAGGTCATCTCAGCAGTTAATGATCTCATTGAAGATATAAATACCTGCCATTTGGTGATTGCAGAACTAGCAGTGGAGCATATACATCACAAGTAATTACTATTTAAACTTGATATTATCTTTCTCCATCAAGTAGCTTTCGTTAAATCTTTAAATTTACATCCAGAAACATTTTTCCCCTCGATTGCCACTTTGAATATGTTTATAGATGTTTTCTTTTCTGCTTATTTCTTCTACTGTAATAATTTTTTTTTATCTTGCAATGTTTTTTGCTCCAAACAAGATATAACAGAGGGTTTTTAATTTGGTATTACTCCTAATTATTTTCATCTCTTGCATTTTCAGGAATAGTTCTTTTTTTTTTTTTTCTTTTTTTCTTTTTTTCTTTTCCCCCTCTCTTAATTAATACCAATCAAGAAAGTCATAAAATCAAAACTGAGCTAACTTATATAAGATGTCAGAGCAGACTTGGCTAGGCTATGGATCTCCTTATTTCTAGATCTTTGGACATTATTTATACGAGAACAGAAAATATCATGGATGTCTAACATCAAGACTATTTCTGCAATGTACTTATTTATTAGATAAATAGCCGCAATGAGTTGATCTACCAATAATTTTTCTCTAAACCTCTTGAGAGAAGCTATTGATATGCGAGAAGGAATGATGGGGGAAAGTAAAATATGTCAAAGAGGCACATCAATCATAAGCTAAAAGTAATTTCCAGCCCCCTCTAGGGGCCAAATGAGATAGCAGCTTGTCCTATTTTTACATGCCTGAACAGGTTTTGTCTGGATGTTTACAGGATTTGTACAAAAGCACAAAACTAGGCAACCTTGCTAGTTGGGTGTTCATGAATCCTCTTTAAGAAGGAAGCCTTCACTAAGACTGTTGATTGATCTCTTCTATTCCGTTAATTATATTCTATCATGTCATTTTAAAGTCTATCCCTTGAATCTGGGTGGTACAATGCATCCCCAAGTTTTAGGAGATAGTATTTTATATGGATAATGTAGTGGCACTAAAATTTCAAATTGCATCAACCATGGTTGGAAAGTTTATGTGCCCATATCATCATTGGCAAGTTCATACTTTAGAGAGCTAGTCAATACATAAATAGAAAACTCTAACAAATCTATCACAATATGATCTGCATCAATGAAACTATATATTTCATTGTTTTCAGAATACCCTCTTTCAGCTTTCTGACTAGAGTAGGTTTAAAAGCCAGTTGTAGTTTTTCTATTTCTAGAAATCTTTCTAGTTGAAGTGGAGCTTTGCTTGATTTTTAGTCTCTCTAATTGGTTTTCACGTATGGCTCTCTTTGTTAAAATTGTTTAGTCATTTGATAATCTTTCATGTATGTTGCAAGTATTTGTTGTTTATAGGCTATAGCGGTTTAGTTTTTTCATTCAATTGAAATATTCTTTGCCTTGTGATTATTACAGTGAGGTGATATTAACATTCGGTCGTTCAAGAACAGTGAAAGAATTCCTATGTGCTGCAAAGGAGAAAAAAAGATCATTTGGGTTATTTGTTGCAGAAGGTGCTCCAAAGTTCGTACTAGACACTATCTATCTTTACCACAAGAAAGCAATTGTTTAGTCCCTTTTTAGCTTAAGACCGATTTATTTTACTCTTTTTGAAATGATTTGTTGCAAATTGGTCATTGATTAGGTACCAAGGGCATCTTCTTGCAAAAGAGTTGGCTGCCAGAGGTTTACAAACCACAGTGATTACTGATTCTGCTGTTTTTGCCATGATTTCCAGAGTGAATATGGTAATTATTGACTCTGGAAGCTTTTTCTATTCCATTATGGCTGTTATTGGAAAGAATTTTAATTGTTTAAACTAAAAATTGTCATAAAAGGTAATAGTTGGAGTTCATGCTGTGATGGCCAATGGCGGGGTCATTGGACCTGTTGGGTTGAATATGGTTGCACTTGCTGCACAAAAGCATGCCGTTCCATTTGTTGTTGTTACCGGTACTCACAAGGTATGATGGTATGATAAAACGCTGTTCATTTATTGAAAGAATGTGTCTCACACGGACATCTTATTGCATAATATTCTGTATTACAAAATTACAATTTCCATCCGACTTCTTTAGTCATAGTGTGATTTTTTCATAATCCATAAAATTCCTCCTTAAATATAAGTATCAGTTTTTACCTTTTCATTTCAAATCATGTTGCAACAACTTGTTTCAAGAATTCATAGGAACACCTGGGCTGTGTTGTGTTCTATTAGCACTAAAGAGCTCGAGTCAACTTATGTCAAAACTTCTTAAACTTTTGTTCTGACTATATGGTATCAAGTCCCATTCAAATTTTGATATGGACTAAATGTCATATGCAGCATTTTTGAATAGGATGTGGAATATTTTGAATTATTGATACCAAAAGGTACATTGTTTTATTTTCTACAAAAAAGCTTTGCTTATTATGATTTGTGTAATGCTGCCTTGTTTATGACAGTTGTGTCCATTGTATCCAAACAACCCAGAAGTCTCGCTGAATGAGATGAGATCCCCATCTGAAGTATTGTCTTTCGAGGAATTTTCAGATTGTATGGATTATAGAATTGGCACTGGTGCTCCTCAACTTCATGTTGTCAATCCTGCATTTGATTATGTTCCCCCAGAGCTTGTTAGTCTTTTCATTACTGACATGTAAGACTGTTTTCCATACTGCTAGTATTGAGAAACTTTCAAACACCTTTTTCCTTCTTGTTCTAAATGTTATTTTCTAACTTACCAAAGAAAATTTTCTTTCTGTAGAACTCATGTTCTGAAATTATCAAATATATCTATAACTAACTTCTTTTTCCATTCATAAATATGATTAAAAAAAAAAGTCTCATCCTATTAAATTATTTCTAATATCTATGATACTTCCTATGTATGAAATGTATTCATTAATGCCCTGATTATGCTTAATTTCTTTTGCAGAGGAGGGTATTATCCATCATATATGTATAGGCTTATTGCTGATTATTACTCTTCTGATGATGTGGTTATACAACAGAAACCTGCTTCCTAAAAGTAAGTTTTCTTGAAGCCTCAACCATGTTGGAAGAGATTTTGGTTATGTCAGTCTGCATGTATTATTTATGTGTTGTAGTCTGCATCAAATACTCTCTTCTTGTAATCTAGATTTGATGATTGTAAGCAAGAATCCAAATATCAAGTACCAAAACTTTCCCACGGTTTGCTAAATGATTTACATATTACAAGTATTCTTAGAAGTTAGATATTTAAGATTTTAGTGATTTGGTTAGTCTATGGTGAAAACCAGTACCTTATAATAAACTGTTCATGATTGTAATCACAATTTTCAGTCCTAGTGTTATTTAATCTGGATTTGATAGGGGGGATTATCGCTTCTAAAGAACTGGAAAGCCAAAAGCAGCTCTTTTCTGCTTATCTGTATTCGTTGAACCTCATATATTACAAACTTGATAAGTGTATATCAAGACTTAGCTATACCAGTACTGACTACTGAGTCAGTGCATGGGAGATATACCTAATGTCAATGCCACTACAGATCGCAAGCTTGGTATTAGCGTCAATTAATTCTAACCATTTGTTTCCTTTGCAAAACTCTAGATATCAACAGACCTCAATGGGATTGTACTACAGACACCAACCATAAAATGTAAATTCCTCAAAAAGATGAAAAACAAACTGTACACAGGATACTTCTCTTATGAAGCTTCACTGCATGCCATGTACCTGAATTCTCAAATTAATAAGCCAAGATTAGTAGCAATCCAATATATATTTCTTGTAGTCCATTAATGTATTTAATTAAGAATACAAGCAATAGTATACTAGATTCATCAGAAATTCGCTATTATGCATGCTCCAATATTGTTAGGGGTATGGCTTAACATTTTTTTATAAAGCCGCGAGTAGGGGTTTGTGATCCTCAGGCAGTATTCACAAACAGATCTAATTTGGGTGTCTTAAGTGACATAAAAAGTTTTAGTTTAACATAATCTTTTAATGTTAGTCATATTTTGATATGTGTTGATTGTTTGTGTCTGGTGCAGATCAAGGAGGTGATACTAATTAGCGGACAGAAAATTAACAGGAATTTGACTACCATTATGATTCATGATAAGTTTATGTTAGGTCCAAATTTCATGGGCAAAGAGAAGCCCCTTGTTAGTGGGGAAGAACTACAGGTTAAAAGCATAGATAAAATTTCAAAAATTGATGTTACTGTTAATAAGGATGAACTAATGACCAAATTCATTTGTAACAAATACATTCAAGTTTTCTAGAGATTTTCAGTCCTTTATGTAATAGTACAATTGCTTTTCAAGTTTTTATTTTTAATTTTTATAAAAGATTAAAAAAGTTATGCACACACCTATGAGTTTTGAATCCATGGCCTCACCCTCAATCTTACTCTACAAGAGAAGGAGATGGCATTTAAAATAGAATTAATTAATTGCTTTTCTATGAAATATTAACCCTGTTTCTGTTATTTTATTTCAGTGTGAGCCTGTAGTTATGAATAGTCCTGGCCTTTCAATACATGCATTAGTAGTTACTTGTTCTTATCTTTAATCAATCTATGAGTGGGCTATACAATAAGCAGTCTTCTCCCATTCAAATCCCTTCCCTCTTGGAGGTGAAGGCTAATTCTCTCCCCTTCCCTTGCTTCTGTTTGTTTCTGCTTTCTTTTTTTTGTTAATATATGTCTTATTCAAAAAAAAAAAAAATCCCTTCCCTCTTATGCTGTACATGATCTTCACCTTGCTAACGGGTAGAGATACCAATTGCTACTTCAGAGAGAATGCAGCGATTTTTTTTTTCAATGATCTTTTGTCATTGGCAACAAACATTAAAAGGCAATCTCTCAACCTTGAATTTGACCATTTCCCTTAATTATGACGGCTGATTAGGTGAATAGTTAATAGAGAATTAAACATGACATATACGGGAGTAGTAGAAATGAAGAAGAATTTGTAAAATGGACTGGGGTCGGTCAGTTCCTGAGGGAGTGGGGGATACGTGCCTATGATCGTTACCTCCAATATTTTAACAGTTGGAACCAACTCTTCCAACAAGAGCGAGCTCTTCCTGCAATGTCTTCTTGTTATTTACCGAGGAAAGCCATAAAGAATGTCATCCAGAACACAACAATTCCTCCTGAAATTAAAGGGTGCAATGCAATTGTTATTCTGCAAAACTTTTAAAATTTCCATTCTGCGCCGTCTTGGTTTGGCATCAACAATGACGGAAAAACCAGGACACATGGCCAATGATATGATATCGTATTCAAAGATCTCAAAGCAATATAAAATCATGGATCCATGGTCCCATGATTGCTTGCAACAAAGAAACATATAAACTTTTAGGCTTGTGTGAATAAAATTATTCATTTAAAAAGAAGATCAACAAAAAAGTGATGCAATTTATATTAAAAAATTATTGCAAAAATGAAGTAACTAAACAAGCTTATGAAACACAGACAAAGGCTATTAATAAGGGCCACATATTACTCCTTGCGAAGATCTATTCCCGCCTTCTTAGCAACAGCATCCAGACCGTTCTTCTCTATGGTCTTCAATGCCTTGGTTGATAACCGTAGCTTGACATAACGTTTACCAGCTTCCCACCAAACCCTTTTGTACTGCAGGTTCACAAACTGCAACTTCTTTGTCTTATGGTTTGAGAAGGAAACTTTATTGGCCCTGTTCGCCTTCTTCCCAGTGAAGGGACAGATCCTACCTGAAACAATAGACCAAATTAGGAGATAAGTTCTGAAAAAAGGGCACTAAAATGGTCATCAATGGTAAAGACTAATCACTGTTAGAAGTATAGGAAGTCATATAAGTACATACGCCTACATCTTTGGATAAATTATCAAGAAATACTACATCTTTCACATTTTAAAAATATATCAAATAAAATATGTGAGCGACTGTTACAATGCAAGCCGTAAACAGATATTACAGCACCAATTTCACATAAATTGCTTCAGCATAACGCTCAAACTCAACCCCAAATTTATTCCATTTAGCCATAAAATTATAAGCTTATGCTATGAATTCATAGATACTTACTAGGCTTATTCAAAATCTCCCCCTAAATCCAATCCAACAAGTAAAGATTACTAGTACAAGCTTGGTAGTAATCGCAAAACCAAGTCAAACTAGTAGTACAAGCTACATTGAGGCTTGTTCATTCCAATTTTTATTAGCAAGCCTTGCGTATGCAAAGCAGGGTACTAGCACAAGTAGTAAGTGAAAGAAAATCAATGATTTTATCACTCAAGGGTTTTCTAAATTCCACAAAAAGATAAGCTTTTCCATACATTATTATGTTCAAGCATACAGATTTTGTTAACTTCTTTACCTACACATAATTTATGACGAAAAGGCTCACTCCAACTTGATTATCCTTCCCCTAGTACACATAAACATTAGACACCAACTTGCTTTAGGTTTCACTTCCCTAGACCACCAACGTGGTTTGCGCGTAATTGCGTGCACATTGCAATAAATTCAAATTATAAAATAAAAAAAAAATTGTAGTCTCGAAGAACTCTGGATACCCACATTAGCTATACTAAGCTAATTCAAGCTAGAGATTATATAAAGCCTTGAAATTTTTTACTAGTGGGCATTTCTTAAAAAAACAAGAAATTTGGGTTACATAAACAAAATATGTTATGCGAGTTGAAAATGTATAATTTAGCTATGACTACAACATTGAATGATTCATCAGCGGCGTGGTTGACAACATATATGTACACAAGTGATTAATCCAAAAAACATGTGAAAATATTGAGAGGTTGAGAAGTTTACGGGCAACAATAGGTTGGAGAGGAGGTGTGAAAGGTGGAGCAGTGATAGAGTGAGAGAGGTTGTAATCTGAGATTTTGGTTCCGCTCAATTGGGAGGTCAGGAACCCTAACTCCGACACCGACACCGACACCGACACCTTGGTCCTCAGTGAAGAAGAAGAAGAAGATATCGGGCTAAAAACTGGTGCTCCTGTTCTGCGGAAACATAGAGTGGAAGTTGAAGTGTTTCCAAAACACACTGCCGATGCTGCCATTGCTTCACTTTCTCTCTGTGTGTCCTCTTCAGTTTGAATGGATAACGAATTAAACGAGATTGGCAGATAGATAGAGCCTCTTATTTTCTTTTCTTTTTTTTCTTTTTTCTTTTTTTCACATTCACAGTGGGGTTGCTACTTACTAGTTACTACTAGCTACTTTGCCCAAGCTGGCATGTGAGGCCCAGCCCAGGATTGGTTTTGACCACAGAGTACCGGACAAGAAAATAGTACCAACACATTTAAAAAAATTTTCATGCTAATTTGTTTCTTGGTCTTTACCCAAAAAAAAAAAAAAAAAAAAAAAGAAAGAAAAAAGAAAGAAAGAAAGACTACTCGATAATCTGTATGATGCACAAAAAATTTAACATAATATGATTTTTTCTCTCTCTATATATAATATGCCAAGATTTTAATGAAGTGTTTAGAATCTAAATTCAATTAACAATATATTTAATATGAGGATGTTCAAAGCACCCCAAAAAGATGTACCAAGTCAATTGTATGGTCCACATCGATCTAGCCAACATTTACTTAGGTCAACAATATAAGTTGATTGATTAATATAGTAATCCTCAAAAGAAGTGTTCACTGACCCTCCTCACATTAAAATTTATTGTGTCCTAACAAAAAATCATCACATTTTATGGATCCCTAGGTCCCTATTCAAACTCCCACCCATACCTAATCAATTCCAAACCTTGCTTTTGAAATGACAAGTCATTTGGTGAAGACAACAAAATGGCATGTTGTACTTGATAAATAGATGACGTTATTGTTAGTGTATGCTTATTTAATTTGAGTGCAGCATGCATGCCCTTGTGATTTTAATCACACCTATCAATCTTGCTCTTTGCTTAGAATGATTTTAAGAATGTAAAAGAGATGAGATTAAACGGGATACATAATTAATTTTTCCCCCTTTCTTAGTAAGAAAGGAAAGATGAGATGGAAAATGGGGTGAGCCATTTTCTTTCTTAACCCACAAATTTTAATCCCTCCAAATTGAGAAATAAAGTGCGAACAAAATATAAGAGAAAAAAAAATTATTATTTTAACCCTCTTTTAAAAACTAATGTAAAAAAATTAAAATAAAAAATTTATTTCTTATATATAAGAACAAAGTTTAGCTACAAAATTAGTTGCAGCCTAAGGCTACAACCTTACTCAATATTTCTTTATTGGAGGTAAATTTTGACAAATCCATCATTAGATTACATCTTCTTCTTCTTATATCCTCCATGCTTGCAAAATTTCTAAAAAATTAAAGACCAATAGCTATGTCATCAATAAATTGTTTAAATTGCAAGTTTTTGTAATTTAAAATTATGAATAAAATATAAGCTTATATATTACATAGTAAATAATATCCGATTTATACAAAATTTGACATGTGTATCAAGAGCGTAAAGAATATGTAATTCAACGGTTAAAATTTTAAAATATGTAAAAATATTTATTTTATTAAGTAAGGTTATAGCCTTAGACTATAACTAATTTTGTAGCTAAATTTTGTCCTATATATAATAGGGATAAAATAATAAATTGCTACAAATCACTATTTCTTTCCTCTCATTTTCCTTTCCAACTAAGTAAAGGAAAGAAACTACTATTATATGATTTATATCCTCTCAATTTTCTATTTTCCTACCAAACATAAGTACGTTAAATTAGCATCTTCTCCATACTCCCATTTGTCCATTCTACCAAAGAGCCATACAATAACAGTGTGAAACGAACAATTATATGGTTATGCATCATGATTAAAATGGATACATATTCATTCCGCTGTGAGATACTGCAATTGGGAAACTCAATTATTTGCTATGAGATACTGTGACGGTTTCTGGTCCAGATCAATGGAGAGATTTTCCGCCATCATTTGATCGGATGGTTTCAATCTAGCTATAGAGTATAAGGCAATGCACAGGCTTTGCGTATACAATTTTAATTTTAAACATAGGAACAGCAAGCTAGAACAATCCATCAAACCTCTCCCACAGCATCTGGTTCTCAGCTCAAGTGGTAATTGGTAAATCAGAGGAATATAATTTCAACTTGCCCAGAAGCAACCTAGAAAACAAATTAAATAAATAATCTATAATCAAGCAAAATGGATCATTGCCTCAACTCGGTGCATGAATCCATTTTAAATTTCCAAGAGCATTAAGAAATTGACATAAGATTGTTCATGGGACATAAACCAAGCTAAACAAATCTAAGGGAAAAAATTAGCTCTAGGAATGAAGTTAGTACATTGAGTAAGCAGCACCTAAATACCATTTAGATCAGTAGCCCATACCCTTCCCATCATCATCCTTTGTATACAGTAACAGAGACATTCAGACAAATAATCTCAGAGCTCAAGCAGTATCCAGTGAAGTGCTTGGTGATTAGCTAAAGCCAAGCTCCTCACTACACAGCCAATATGAAGCAATTTCGTAAGATTTCTGCATCCATGCGCCTATACACACTGCACCATGGCCAAAAAACTAAAACATATATATTTGGATCCAAAATTTTGAAATTAACCAATGACTGAGCCCTGCCACATAAAGTAATCAAATGTGTGCTGAGGACCCAGAAGTCAGATTCATCTTCCAGTGGTTGAAGAGACAGGACATTGTACCCTGTAGTCTCACCAAATGCAGTTGTCCAAACATATTCATTTTGGAAACCTCACCCGGTAAAGATCAAGAGCAACAAACTCCACTGTCACAATCCGGTCATCAAAAAGGCGTCCATGCAAACAATGTGCTGCCACACAAGAGGCTTCTGTTCTTCCATACTCAACAAAAACACACCCCAGCTCAAATACATGTCCAAGATCACAATCCCGTTCCTCGTTCTCACCCCGCTCAGCAGCAGCTGATTCAGCAGCCACAATGCCATCCATTCCAACAGAAGCTTCCTGTAACTTATTATCAGCTTCCCCCAAAGTTGACTGATCTTCAACCATCAAATTGTTTTCCAAGCTAATGTCCTTCGCTTCAGTAATATCAGCAACCTTTTCATCATGACAATCCGATTGATTTTGACTGTTCAGCTGGTTAGCGAGTTCTTCAGGAACACCATCTGATATGTTCTCATAGTCCTCAACAACCACGTTACTATCAAGCAGACCCATTTGGCATGACTTGTTCTCTCCATTATCATCAGCAGGTCCATCATCATTGAAGCAAGTTCTTCTCAAAATTATTTCATCTTCTTTGAGTTCTTTGATATCACCAAGAAGGTCTGCCTCACTAATTTTACCAGTATCATGGTCATCATCTTTTCCCGAAGTTTCTGTTTCTGTTTTTTCTTCATCATGAGATAAATCTTGCCAGGCCCCAGCAGATTCCCCATTGTCAATAACTTCAAAGGTCCCCGAGGTGCTCATGTGACTGTTGCTCTGCTTGACAACTTTAACAGATTTCACAGTGCCAAACCTGCACGATTAATCTTATGTAAAATGAGTCTATCTAAAAACACAAAAGAGTAAGGGCCTGTTTGGTTGTAAAGAAAATTCTGAAACATTTTTAAATTAGTAGAATAATATAATAAAAAATTAAAAAAATAAATTTAAATTAATAAATTTCAACGCTTTGTTTATCATAAACTGAGAACAAAAAACAGAAGTCAACATCATTTAGATTTTATCTGAAAATTGGCTTTTGAAAAGTAGTTCTCTGAAAAAAATTTCCCGCGCAGGGGGGTGGGGGTGTGTGGAACCAAGCAGGCCTTATTAAAATGGAAAACAGTTTTATCAGGACCTTGCACACTCCAACCGTATATCTTCAAGAACTTCTTCAACTTCTGGCTCGGGCAGCAATAACAGACTCTCAGGATTGAACTAATTCACATAGGAAAAAAAGAAGATTAGATTGACAAAGAAAATATTATTAGGATATTTGGAAGATTCATGATAATATATAATTAACCCCCCCAAGCCCAAAAAAAGGTCCCCAAGAGTAGAAAAAAAGTAAACTATACTGCAGAAACCCTACCACATTTTTAAGCTTTAGAACTTCTGTGGGCTGTTTGAGAAGTGGCTTTGCAAGCTCGGGGATCCCATAGCAAATAGAATTCCCACCATTTTCCTGCCAGATGTTATTCTCTAGGTCAGTATACATCTCCATAAAAACGTTATAACAGATAATAAAATGGGAGTAGGCTACCTCCCATTACATAGTCCACATACCCACCCAAAAAATAATTAGGATTGTGTTGCATCTCAATTAATTTTTTGATAGAAGGAACAGGGTGATGTTTATTACCAGAAACAATGCATCAGAAATAGCTTGAACTACTGTAAGTACTCGCCCTCCCAACTTCATTCCATTCAAACCAGCACAAGCTTTGGGAGTAACTGATTGATCTACATACTGATAGAGTACACAAAAGTTAGAAGACACCCAAAAGGTCAGAAGAAAAGGTAGTTTCACTCAAATAAAGAAAGCTGAAGAGAATCTAACATTCAAGATTTCACTATAGACGCATACATCAAAGTTCTAAGTGATCCTGATAAATCCAACGACATATTTGTCTGTTGCAAAGAAATTGATATTTATAGACATGACTAAAATAGACTCAATTGAATAAGAGCTAATTAAGCTTAAATACAATGATATATAATTTAGATTGTTTCTTCAATATCATCAGACTTTCCAACAAATGAAGCAAAGTAAAGACCAAGCACATTAAGTCAATATAGGCATTGGTGTCCAACAATGTGAAAAACATGGCCAACTCAACTTAAAAAATTTAAAATTTAAAATTTAAAAAAAGAAAAAGAAAAAGAAAAAGAAAAAACGCTTGAATGCAGGATATGCAACTAAAAATGTCTCCAAAAAGCATGCACGTCAGTGTCTAACACCACATAAGTAGAAGTATTCTCGTTACATAGGCAGAACACAAATAAGATCAAAATGATTATTTTGGGAGTGATTATTATAGTAACCAGACAGTGAAATGTAGGTGAATTTAAGCCCAAAGGGAAAAAAAATGCCCCTTAGTTCATTGTCTTTTATTTTTCTATGTTATGTTTAATTGATTATTATACATTGACTGTTTTAAAAGGAAATGTTACTAATATGTGACTTTTAGTGAAGAAGATGCTTAGGATTTAATAGTTATATGTGAGATGAAGAGTTAGGATTCTAGAGTTACTTAAAGCTATTATAAATAACCTCTTTTGAGTCATTATAGACAGCCTTTCTTATCTAACCTATGAAACTTCATAACCTCTTTTAAGTCATTATTGGCAACATTTTCTTATATAACTTATAAAAGTCCATATTTAAATATTTCTTGTGCTCTTTGAGCTGAGAGATTGATGTTTTAGTGTTTCAATCCCATTTTCTTCCTCTAGCTATAATCTTGTTTTATTGCTGGAAATTTCTTCACAGACCCTTCTTTTACACAATATCTAAGTTCTCCTCACTGTATCAAGTGGTATCAGAACAAAAATATTTTTCATAAAGCAACCACAATCCTTGGGACATACTAGAAGGTGGACTTGAGAATGACATAGAACATGTAGCACAAGGCAGATTGAAGAATCAATTGGTAGGTGTGCGCGGTTGAACTGAAGGATGAAATTTTTTATAGAGTTTGTGCCATAGACTAGGATTCTCCACTGATCTATGATGTCTACTTTAATGAAGGTGATTTAACTGTGAATACTTATACATATTAAAGAAACTATTCAAGAGAGTGATGCATGCTAGGTATTTGATGCAAGTCCTCTGATGATTCAATGACTGGTAGTGGGGGGATTTGAACATGGATGTGTTTGTTGGAAACAACAAGAGGTGGCAGTTGAGCTAAAAGGCTCTTGGCAAGTATTCAATGCAAGTATTAATGGTTTTCTTTTAAAAATGGAAGGTTTACATAAACATGCTGATTTGAATAATTTTACTTGGAAAGATGTGATTTTTAATAATTTTCTATTGACATAATGTTGAATCATGAGAATCTTTATTTTTATGAAGAGAAAGATAAAAGATTTGATTGTGATTAGGAAGAATTTTATGAAGCAAGACTATATTTGATAGGATTCAAGATATGCAAGGACGAGATTGAGCCAATTTTTATAACAAAGTTGTATGGTGCTAGGGTGATGGTAATTTAATATATGTAACTTGTTCATGTTACAAATAGAAGAAAGGTTCTCAAGCTTATTGAAAATATCAAGTACCTCACAAGAGTTACAATATCATAATAAATACTAGATTTTGTATTAAATAGATAGATAAGCAATCATTAAGATCGAAATTTAGATTATGAGAATCTTGTTTAAAATTGTGTTATCTATAGCACATCTGCCATGCCCCACAATGACATAAAAATCTCATTCAAAATGAGAAAAAAAGAAAAAGTTGTGAAAGCAATCACTGCTTTAACATCTTATTAGACAGAATGTATTAGAAACAAAAGTATAGAGGTACAGACTGCTGTATTACCTCAAGAAAAGCACAGCGCTCACTGAGCTCTTCGTTGACCTCAAAGTGGTAAGCCTTCAAAGGTCCAAAGACACTTACGATCTCCATAAGCTGGAAAGCAGAATAAAAAGCCTAGTCACTAAAGATATCCACTTACAAAGGATAATAATAACAACAACAACAACAATAATAATAAAATTGAAAAATATTACCATTTTTGATGAAATAAACTTTGAAATTCCACCAATGAATATCTGCAGAGACAGAGCATAGAAAAAGGATAATAACATACACAACCACAAAGTTAATAAGGGAACACCATGAAACCAAAAAAAAAAAAAAAAGCGTATATAAAATACAAAGAGAAATCCTAAATATTCAGATATGCAATCGCTCTTGAAGCTTTAGAATATGTATATCATGTCAACAAAAAACCTCAGCATACTTCTGACAGCTGGTAATGCTGTAAACACTTCCCCCATCTATTGATATTGATGACGACCCTCATTAAAGTATAATTATATATGTGAAGAAAGAGAGGTAAAGAAAATACATGAACCTTTGAATCACAGGGAAAGAAGTCTGTTCTTGAGTAAAACATACGACACCTTGGGCAATTACAACAAGCACAAAAACATTCTGCAACAATTATGTGACCCTAAAAATACATAAACAAAGAGAATATATATATCCAACTCAAAGCATGACATAATCAGGAATAAGGAATCTTTTCAAAGTGAATATATATGGAAATATATTAACAATTTAACATGGTAAAAATTTTTATAGGTAGATTAAAAACAAAAAGAAATATACAAAAAGGTAAATCCAAGAAGGAAAATGGAAGTTTACTATTATACAATGAAGACATTAAAAGTTTCATCACTTCTGTATGAAACTACATACTGCAACTCCATTGTATATAAACTTAGTTTACTATTAGTTCACTTGGTAAATGGAAACTGGACTATGTGATATAAAGCAGGTAACAATGTATAGGGGTGTCTTCCCATACATCAAGCTATCACATATATACATAGAATTCAACATTGCATACACATGCGGATGTGCCAGAAAATATTCACCACAATAGGGTTATAAAATGATAGAAAAATCCTCAATTTAGTTTGAGCTCAATGTTTTAAAAGATTCAATGGAGTAAAGTAGTATGGATGTCTAGTAATTCGTACTAATATATACCCTAATGGGAATTCACTCTACAGATAACACTTGACAGAATGACTCCAATGAATTCCTATTCTATTTTCTGCCCACTTGCAGTAGTGTAGCTCACCAATGAGAATCTAGTTTACACCAAAAGATACATCCAACCAGGATATGAAATAAAAGATACACTAAAAGAGAGTGAATTAACCACCAACCACTGAAATTATATAGAGTAACTTATGCATGCATAACTTTACGGTCGAGTCTTAATGTAAACATTGTTATATTGAAATTACAAGCTTCATATACATGCCTTGTTAGGTGAATCCTCCACGATATCACTTATTGAATCAACTGCAGCCGCTGATTTCTCCAGATCACCAGTCTGCATGAAAATAGCAACTGTCTGAAAACCTGCTACATGGATAGTAACCACAATATACCTCAGAAACTGCAAAGCAGTGGTAGAAAGTGCTAGTTGAACCAATAATAGCTTCTTTGTATGGCATAGAATAACTTAATCATATCACAGTAAATCATGCTAATAATATAAAAAATGAAAAGAAAAAGAAGATAATAGGAAGCCATAAAATCTAAAACTACAACAAAATTTTTGGATGTTTACTATTAAATAAATAATAATAAATAAACAAAAAAACGCACTAGTATGGTAATCTCATGGGGTTCCATGATAAAATGTCATGAATGAACTCTAAAATTTGAAATGAAATGGTAAAAGGTAACAGTGGGCCATGTTTAAAATCTGAAATCTTTATTTTAGGACCTCCCATCTCCCTAACACAGAATCAATAGCATGAGTGAATTAATCGTCCCATGTATTTCAGATTTTATCCAACAAGAATAGAAACCACAAAAATGTTTTCAAGGTTAAATTAATTATTGGCAACTGAAAGTGTGGATATTTAAATTAATTTGAATGCGCTAAACACCAGAATGCATTATCCAAAACCAAATGAACATTGAAATATTCCAATCAATAAGCAATATGGGAATAAAGCAATAATTATTATCATATAATCCAACGAGCTTTAGTTCGAACCTAAAAAGCACAAACACAACACGACATAGGACATAGCAACAAGGTAATTCTTTAAAAATTAGGACATGACACAGTATTAATTACTCCCTCCATCTCATATTGTTAGGCATGTTTAGAAAAACCAACTTTTTAAAGGAACATCATTTAATGCATTGTCTTTTATATAAAAAGGTACAAGTTCCCAAAACCACCCACTTTAATTTAAATTTTTGTGAAAGAGGGGCATTGACTTTTTCAATAACGTAAAAGGTATGTTAGGAAATTATTTATTGACTTTTCAAAGAGGACTTCATTTTGGGACATCCCAAAATGAAAAGAGGACTAACAATTTGGGATGGTGGAGTAATTATTATATAGTATATATTCTAGGAATGTTTTACATTTTCTTTAGTTAATAATTAAAAAATACAACTAAGCACTCAACTGACCTTAAGAGTAACAGAATAACCGAGTGTTTTAGCCAATATATAAAAAATAGATAATAATTAAAATCAACAATATCATTCAAAAAAAAACAAAAAACAAAAAAAAAAAAAAAAATTGTGGTGGAGAATTTGCTGACTTTTGACAATGCCAAGCGTTTTTGTAACAGAATGGTTTGCATTTAATCTATTAAGTCGTGTCTTTCTGCCAAAAAATAAAAAAAAAAGTTCAGAAAACAGGCTTTTATCTTCTTATAGAGAGAGGTTTCAAGAGCACCCAAACAACTAAAGCCACAATTGGTCAAGACAAAGAGTGAGGCTGATGAACTAAAAGTAGTGCCGATGTGCCTCGATCTGCTTCAATGTGTGTAGATATTCTTTGATGAGTGTAGATCAAGGGAGGAAGAGCGAGAGAGAAGACTATTTGGCTGTTCCAGAGAGAGAGAGAGAGAGAGAGAGAGAGAGAGAGAGAGAGAGAGAGAGAGAGAGAGAGAGAGAGAGAGAGAGAGAGAGAATCATTACGGCTTTTGAAGCTTCATCAATGGCTTTGAATGTGGTAAGTTGTCAAAAGTCATATTTTTTCTTCTTTTTTTTACTCCCATTGTGTCTAGACTGTGTTGCTACAACGTCTCCAACATGCCTAAAACATGTCCAAAATTTTAATTTTTTTGCCAGTAATGCATGCAACTATGTCCCAGGCATGCTCATGTATTACAGACATGTAGGGCTCTTTTGATGTTTCTTAGGGTCAAATGCACTTCCTCCATCCAACATCCAAGATTAACGACCCACAACATCCAAGATTAACTTATACAGTTATGACTGTTACTTCTCTATACCAATACTCAAGTCAATATACTACACAATCAATACATAGTCTGAGCATAACTACCAGAAAACTGCCCTTTTCATAACATTTTCTGAACAGCACAATTTGCTCCATATACATGTCTATAAGCAACATAATTATTTTGATGTGAATCTTCTTCACTGAAGTTTACAGATATGGGAATGACTTCTCTAAAATAAAAGGCCACCTTCATTCGTCTGCTATGAGAAACATGCCCGCACCAACCATATCTTTGCTTTCAGGACAGAGGGAGTACAAATGAGTATCTGAAGAGACACAAGTGGGTTTTTTTTTTTAATTGAAAAATCACAAACTTAAGAAATCTCTTTTTAATTTTTTTTTCCCCTTTTTGTCTTTAACTTCTTTTTAAACTCTTTTTTTTTTCCTTTTTTATCCATCTTTTCTCCCTTCCCAGATTCTGGTTAAGATAGTATTCGACTTGGGTTAGAAAATAGATTATGGGTTAAGGGTGAGAATAAGGAATAAATAATGACGCCAAAAGTCCAAAACAAACATAAGACTGGAGAGATCACTAATGCATCTCAAGTTACCAGAAGAAGGAATCGCATTTCTTGGTCTAGGTTTAAGCAACATCCACAATATTGAGGCACTTCATCTCATATAAACCAAATTGGCTACAATATGCTTTGTCAAGTGTGAAGACTTACAGCCCTATAAAAGGCCTTGCTAGAGGTTATGGAGGGCTAAAGTCAATAAAAGAAGGTTGCGTCAATGCATTTATGAGAGGATTGAAGAAAAACCAAATAAGGAAAATAAAGAAATTTGGTCAAGATGGTTTGTTCACATGCAAGCACACAACAAATACAGAAGATAAAACTAATAAGGACAAGTGATCTGGTTCAAATTGAAAGCAGTACAAAAACATGAGAAATACCACCTAGAATTGAAACAGGGGTTGTGAGAAAAGAAAGGCCTGCAATTAATTCATTTATAAATAATAAACAAAGCTACACACAGTTAAACACAGAATGGTTCATTTAGACAGTCTTATGTAGGTAGTGTAAGACTTCATTAAACATAAACTGTCGATCACTTTCCATCTCTTCATCTTAAACACATAATGTGATGAAAACTGAAAAGGGTGTCATCATAAAACTAGTCCAACCCATTAATATGCACAACTATACAAACAAAGGAGATCATTTCTTATCTTAAGTTTCTTGTGCCATGTGTAAAGGAATATAAAATAAAAATTTTAAAAAAAAAAAGAAGAAAGAAAAAAGAAGAGAATTACAAAACAAGAGGGAGGTCAACTTATATAACTTGGGATGCAGCAATATGCTAACTTATTAGCGCATAACAGTAACTGGTGTTCAAAAAACATTTCGTAACAATAAAATACTTATCTACTTATCAAAAAAAGTTCTGGTGTTACAAAAAGGTAAAATTGCCAGGTCAAATATAGCAATAAGAAAATTCAAACTGCAGATACTTCCACTGAGAATGAGAGCAGACATCCTACAAGAACTACATCTCACAGCATCTTAAAATTTGAACACCAAATAAGAACGTTGTATCACATGTCATATAAAATCTACTACTCTTAAGAGCCTCGATCAATGACCCCAACCATCCAGAAAAGAAAAAACTGCAAGCACATCAAATTTGTCACTACACCTGGAAATCTTCTTATTTAGGAGTCAGCTTCATCACCATCCTGAATGTGAATTACGACATACGCAACATAAACACCCTATTTAAGAGATTCCAACATGGCAGTCAGAAAATAACTCACGTAACGGGACAAATAGATCATTCGATGTGCAATAGAAAACTCTTGAAGATACAAAACAGTTCCTGGTGTTAAGTGTGACAAGCAATCTCAATTTGCTTCCAAGGTGCAAGAATAAATAAGGAACCTATCAAAATTAAAGATGTATCACATAGAAATTCACAATGACAGGACCCTTCAATAGTTTCAAGGATTAGTGATTACCCCAACCCCATCAAAGGCCAATACTCAGTATTGTATTGCTATTGGGATAGCCTTCAGCATTTTTACGTACAATTGATGTACCATCATGTACATTGGATGGCCTTGCCCATCTAGAGTAATCTATGTGTCCATCTTCTACACATTCATTCAGAATGGAGAGCGGGAGATGGGGAGAGACCTTAATTTCATTAAAGTTCCAAAATTAAGCTTTCTTGGAATTTTTCCTTTTGTCTCCTAAGGAATAAGATACAGAGAAAATGAAGCTAACTCTATACATGACATTCTGATCCTGAACTTTAATTGCCCAGACACACCAAGGCCACAGTAAGGAAGGTACAAAAGAAAGGCTATATTATAAGGAAGGTTGAGGGCAGTGAGGCCTGGGATTTAAGCTTATACATCACTGGCCCAAAAATGAATTTGCACAACAAATTTAGTCAAAGTAACTTTCTCTTTCTAACAAATAAGCTCATAGGACTGAATTCTTTTTTGGTAAGTATTGGACTTTTTTTTTTGGGATAAATTTTGGTAAGTATAGGACTTACAATTCCATAATTATAGAAACAACAATTAGCATTAAACGGTTTTCTATCTAATGAAACTTATTTTGAGCTTGTTTGTAAGAAAATATTTTACTGACACTTGAGGCTAAAACCTCAAAGTAGCAAATGGTTCTGATCAGATCCGTAGTGCACATTCCTGCTCAAGTCCAACCACCGTGAATTGGTCATGGAGTTACAAAAATAGTAACAAAAGGCAGTGATAAAACCTATTTCTAGTCAATGGTTTCCCTAAGCAATTCATCACTATTAATTAACATTGACAGCCTTAATGTAACATGTGGTACAAATGCATTACCACTAGATGGTTAGACTATTATTTACTTTGTATGCAAACTGAACATTGTTGAGTTGTTGAAAACCCTTCTATACGCAAACAATAATGCATAATTTTTGGAGGGTAATTCCACCTTTCCTCCCTTTAAGTATAGGGAAGTTGCAATGTCCCCCTTTTTAGTTTATAAGGTATAAGCATCCCCACATATCTTTTCGTAACGAGCACTTTACCCACACCCATTAATATTTTCCATCAAATTAACATAAAATTCATACTTTTTTTAAGAATGTATCTAGACCTACAAGTTAATGACCTTAATACCCTCCAATAGCAAACATATCATATGCAATTTGAAGTGTCATCATTGTGCATGTGATGTGTTTGTTATTGGAGGGTAATAAGGTCACTAACATGTTGGTTCATACTCATTTAAAAATAAATAAATAAATAACTTTCCATTAATTTGATGGAAAATACTAACATCAGGGGTGAAGTTCTCATTACGAAAAGATAAGAGGGGACATTGTTACGTGTTAAATTAATGGGGGGAGATTGCACTGCCATATACTCAAGGGGCAAAAGTGCAATTTTCCCTCTTTTTTATAATAAGTAACCCCAAGGAGAAAGGGAGCAGGAGATTCGTAGTGACTCCATTTCATTAGGCATGGCCCAGTCAATACCCCGTGGGGGTCATAATGCATAATGTATAATATATTTAAAGGAAAGGGTTACAAATTCATATGGAAAATTAATAAATAGTAGAATTGCTCCACATCAATGAGACCATTCCACCAAGGCAGTACATCTAATAAACCTACTAATAGAAGTGATGATTAATGTCATATGGGGTAAAATTGAAACTACTCATGAAAATTTTCAAGCCCTAGATTCCAAATCATTTGCCTTTTAAAGAACTTATTTCATGAATAAACTTTGATTTCCATCATGGGAAATATTCATAACGTAATTCACAAAAAATACTTTGCTATTAGATATTTTTCATAACCGACATACTTTCCACAGCTTTCCACTCAGCTTCTGAAAATTAAATCTTTGTTTTACAAATGATAAGTTAAATAAATGTATCTTTTAATTAGTAACAAGCAGGAAAAAGCGGCTCTTTACCACCCAATATTCCAGCCTAAATCTTGGCTAGAAACAGGAAAGAGTCATGTCTTTAATTGTTTTTTTATTTGATAAATGAAAGAGTCATGTCTGTAATTAATTCCTATTCAGCCCCATTCCAACCATTTTCCAAACTATTTGAGAGAGCATTGTCAGTTACACTAAAGACTCAGGATGACAAGCCAGATCAAAAACCTAATGCATAGTATTCACTTCCAAGGCTGTAGGCTTACAATTAGCTTTTGACCCCTTCTACCAAGCTCCAAGCTAGTTTGGGTTAAGATCAAGGTAGATTGATTAGATATTGCCTCCTAACAACCCACTGCAAACATCCAAACACCCAGGGGTTTGGCACAGTTTTAAACTTTTGGCCATCCTAAGGTCATGCCTGTTTTAAAATCAGAAATGAACTTGGCTATTAAAGTGGCTTTTCTTGCATTTTATTGCAGCAATTTAAGTTTAAAATTTCAACCATCAACAGTAGGTCACACCTCATTCTTACTTTGATTGAGTTAAAAACTGGCATGCTCTTTAATTAGAGGATGTGGAAATGTAGATTCACAAATAAGATAACTCCAGTATAGCTCACATAACCAGTCACAAGACATATTTTGGCCAAAATAACCACACTTTATCCAGAACATCTGACAAATCACACTAATGAAGTAAACACTTCTATGCAAAACCATAAAGCAATATATTAAGTCAAAGATCCTACATCTTACATGCAAATAGAAATGATTAACAAGCTTCTAAGATTCAACAGATTCCCAATTACTTTTAAAAGAAAATAATAAACTAAAAGAATATAAACTTCATACATTCAACAGATAAGATATAAATAAAAAAGCAACATTAAAAGCAATATAAGGCTATAAAGAAGATTAAAAAGGAGATGGTTAGGATAGTCATTCTTACTGCCACTTCAACAAAGTCTTTAGGGCGTCTGACTTTGAGAATGGAGCCAGAGAAGGAACCGCCATCAAAAGAAAGGGCTGCCAAAGCATCCTCAGGTGTAAGAAATTCTAAAAGCGCCTGGCCCTTCTCTTTATACATCTGCAATTAAATATGGAAAGGCGTTCAAAGTTCTTTAAATCATACCAACCTGCATGAAAAGAATGAAGTGTGATATTACCCCAAAAAATGAACACTTACAATACAATTGATACATGGCTGGGGTTCTTGGATATGATTAACACCAGAAGTCAGCAAAAACTTATTAAAGCATTCCACTACAGCTTTCTCTGAGGCAGAAGCTGGTATATTTTCTACATAAAGCCTCCTCATAGGCCGAGTAGCTTGTGTTAGTTGAACAGAGTCAAACGAGTAATTCTTCTTTGATAAGAAAGAGTTAGACACCGCAGAAAGAGACTTCACTGTGGTGGAAGCAGCAGAAACAGCATTGACCATCTCATTTCCAGTTGAGGCTACATCCTGCTTTGATGACTGAAAATTCGAAGGATCTGAACCAGAAACAACAGCAGCTATTCCAACTGGTGGGAGATCCCACCCAGCACTTTTCTTCTCTGGTGAACGACCATATGGGGAAGGAGTCTTAATAGCAGCCTCAGATTTTCTCTTCCTTGGTGAATAGCCACCAAGTCCACTTGTGTATCCACTATGTCGCCGATAATGGCTACTCGAACCATTACTTGATACTCTGTTCCTGTCAATATCTGAATGTTGTCGTCCGGACCTATCTCTAAGAGAATGTGAGGACAACTCTCTGTGCTCCCCACCATGGTGAGAATTATGCTTGTGTGCCCTTGTTGATGGTGAAATGGACCTTCTAATTTTGTCTTCACGTTCTCTACTCCTTGACCGTCTCCTTTTCCTTGACTCTTCACGTGTTGATGGCGAAACTGACCTCTTATTTCTGTCCTCACGTTCTCTACTCCTTGACCGTCTCCTTTTTCTTGGTTCTTCATAACGTGATTTTGATGACTCCTTCCTCTCTTTTCTATCTGAAATATCTAAATCATGTTGTTTCCTTGGGTCATGTTTCTTTGCAGTATTCCGGTCTCTATTAGTCTCATCAACTCCATTTCTGTATTTTCTCTTGCTTCCTCTTTCAAGGCCTTCCCTACTTCTTTCTGCATGTCTATCCCTATCAGCCAAATCTCTAGAGTGCTTCTCTTCAGGTTCATTTTCAGAATCATCAGTTGACCACTCATCATTTTTTCTCCTAACATGTTTTTGGTGGTTGTTTCTTCCTAGTTTATCCTTATAGCTCATATCTTTGTTGTCTTTATCCTTCAATTCGGTATTTGACAAACGACTTTCTCTGTCCTTTCTCTTAACTAAAGCATCTTCCTTCATAGAACTATTCTCTTCTTTCTTTCTGGAACCTGCCTTCACTAATTTCTCAGATACATGCTTTTCCACAACAGGAGAAGAATCATTATTACGTTTGTAACCCCTTTCAGATTCAAAAGCATCAGAAACATTCTCAACAGTTTCTTCCTTTAATAATATGTGCCCTGATTCAAAGGTTCCCTCTTTCACATTTTCAGACAACAACTTGTTTTCCCTTCTAAGCATAATCTCGTCAAAGCTGAAAGGCCTTGTCCGAGCAGCACTTTCTTCATCATACTCACGCAGGGAATGCCTACTACTTTTATCATGCTTTTCTTTTAGCCGACTAGATCTGTTCGTCTTCCGACTAGATCTGTTCATCTTCCTGTGATAAAAAGATTCCAGTGCTCTAATAGAGTTTGGAGTATGTTCAGCCCAGTAACCAAATATTAAAGGTAACCTAAAGGTCAGGTCCTGAAAATTTGAGTTAGGCCGTCTCTAAGTGAAAATCAGAGCAACCCCAAGAAAAAAACAGCCCATTGTCCATGTCAAGGTTATTTTCAGCTACTGATCCACTCAACTTCAACAAGCTCCAGCCATTCTAAATACTGTAACAGAAAAAAGTGGTTCAAATAATTACAATCAAGTTCTAGACCATGGAATAATCGAAAGAGGTAAAAGAAACTGTGACATCATCAAAGGAGATCTCAAATAATTTAAAGCCACTGGTGAATCAATCAGCTAGCCATGTAAAGTATAGATAATCTAAAATTCATCCTAGACCTAACTACAGCTGTTGAAAAAAGAGACATTCAAGTAGGCAGAGCATGAACAACAGTATCAATAATGAATAACGATCTAAAGTTCATAAAATCAGGAGCATTCAGAAAATAGAAGATGAAGAAGTGGAAAGGACACTGCCTGTTGCAGATGTTCAATCGTACAGGGACCTCAGAAATTCAAGACTTAATCGATGAGAAGTGGTGATCAACGCCATTGAAAACAGACTATTCCACTCCCTTCAAAAGTCCACATAAGTCAATGTACTGCATCATTCTAAACAGCACAATTTTTTTGACGAACAAATTTTTTTCCCAACAAGCAAGCAGCTCACTAACTTTCTTGGAATAACCCACTAAACTTCAAATAGGGAAATTGCTAGAGACTACAATCCTCTCAAACCAACCAGCAAAGACGATCAACTATTTCACTATAATTTTTGCACATACGACAATAATCCACAAAAATAACTCTCCTCTTGATGAATTTATCTATAGTTAAAATTTAACCCACTGCAGAAGTCCTTGTAAAAAACACAACTGTTCAAGGAACATGTATACACCATGCACTTCAATGCTGGTAGGAAATAACTACGTATGAATAGGCTAGAATCTCCATATTCACTCCATAGTAAAGGTTTCATTTCTTAAAAAATACTTTTTTATAAGAAAAAAAAGATGACCTTATTAAAAAGGAGAGAAACCTCAGATACACGGAGAATATAAAAGGTATTCTTAAAGAAACTACAAGTCAAAATTCAAAAGATCTTTAAAAAAAAATGGAAACGGGATGTATACTGCCTCAAGCAGTCATCCAATCATACAATGAATTCAAGAATTAAAAAAAAAAATATGATGAGGAAGTCCAATTCCAACAAAATTTATACTATTCCTCTCTCTCTCTCTCTCTCTCTCTAGATTGTCCACATTACCCACAAGGGAACAGCATTCCAAATTCTTCTACTCTTACAGCTACCAAATTCCCTTGCCAACATGCAAACAACTAAATCACGTTATTTGGAATCACCAAAAAGACAAAACACAAACCATCAAAACTATCTTACCACCATCCAATGTAGTAAAAAATGATAAACTGATGCCTCACTACTTTTGCACGAGTTCTTCTTTCAAAGATTGTCTACTCTACTGTTTAAATCTTTTCCAATGCTATTGTACATGTGAAAGACAAAACCCACTCAAAACATCATAAAACAACAGAACCTCAAATTTTCCAGACCGTGCTAATAATTTCCTAGACATTTTATCCTCACCTCAACTAGAAAGAAATTAGGATTGCAATTCCCAATCCAGAAAAGCACAGGAAAAATAGAAGGATTCCAATAGAGCACTTCAGGTCAAGGAAAATATCTTCCAAAAGAAGAATCGCCGTACATAAAATCAATAAAATATCACCAACTCTATCAGACAATATACTGCATTTCCATTATCACTAACCCCTCACCCATCAATATCTTGATACAATGCTTCACACTCATTCTCTTTATACAAAGGGTTGCCTATCAAAGACATTGGAATTGGATTAGGAAAGATATCAACACCGACACTATTACTAGTGTGTGTGTGTGTGTGTGTGTGGGTTGCCTATCAAAGACATTGGAATTGGATTAGGAAAGATATCAACACCGACACTATTACTAGTGTGTGTGTGTGTGTGTGTTATAAGTAATAGAAGTTTTATTGATAAAGTAAAAGTACACTCTATGTTCACGATGATGAACACATAGTACCTAAAGTAATTACAAGCATATCAAATAGTAGATGGAGAATATTCCCCATTGCTTAATGCGGTGTCTTTGAAAGGAAAGAAATAGTAGATGTTTTGAAGATGTCGAGAGATCCATACCTGACCTCAAGTTTTTTTTTTCTTTAGAACTTTATTTGATTGGTTGTCTGTTTTGCAAAACCAATCATTCTCCTCTCTTCTTGTTTTTCTTGATTCTTGTAATTTTTATTCTTAATTGTTGACCCCTGTACACTCCCTGTGTACTAGGGCGTCCTTTTTTTGATATTAATAAAGCTTATTACTTTAAAAAAAAAAAAGCATATCAAATAGAAATTCTAACAGTGTGCTGGAAATCGCAAATTGATGTACAGTGCTTAAAACCCCAAACCCAAGGCCAATCAACCAAAGTCCGGATTAGCAAGGATGGACATAGCGTGTAGCATTATTGATTTATTATGCTACACCTACCAACAATTTTTTTTTTTTAGATCCAATTTAAATTAATGCACAAGACGAAACCAATTAATGGAAGTTATAATAAAGGATAAAACTCATGTACAGTTCCTTAGGTGTAATACATTAGGTTCTCCAATTAAATTCAAATACATGACTGTATTGCATTTAATTCTCCTAGGGAAATAATCGAAAGATAAATACTGTACCTAAGTTTTGTCCAAAAAGTAATACTCCTTTAATTTCTTATCAAAAAACCGTAATTAAAAAAATTTGAACTACATAATTTCGACAAAAACCAATAAAACCAAAGCCTCCATTCAATCACATTGTCTTATTTCACTACGGCTTATTATTTTTGGGGAAGAAACGTTTCAATTTAGTGTTAAATTCTGGTCCTGAAGTTTTCAGGGAAATTAAATGGAGGAAGGCAATCTAGACCAAATTATATAAGCACGTAAAGAGTAAAAAAGAAAGGGGAAAAGATGAGGCGGCTACTAGAGAGTTGTACCTTTTGGACGAGAAAGTGTGGTGGCGGCGGCGAAGTTGAATGGCTGAGCACAGTTGAAGTTACTGTATGGCCTCTCAGCTCTGGTATTAGTATTGTATTGGGATGAAAACCTAGGGAGAAAGAAGGAGAGCGCTACCCATTATTTTTTTTCAGTTATCCGCATTCCGTAAAATGGACTCACTCTTTTTTTTTTGTTACCCACCGGTGACTTCTCTTATCACTCCTCAACTTAGCTAACTGACACGTGTATTACTTTTGGTATTTTTTTTTTTTAATTATGTTATACCAACTCCAAAATTTTAAAAATGTAAATATTGTACGTTCCATTTATTTCACTAAAAATATTTGTAGTGTTTTTTTTTTTTTTTAACCATAAATCTTTTTGTAACATTTTGGTAAAATGTTTTACAAAAATACATCATAGGTCTCTTTCATCTGATAGATGGGCCGCCAATAGAGTTCGGATAACACCGATTTTGTGTAACTTGTGAGTAGAAAATTTTATGTCAAACCAAACAGCTGAAGATGTTTAACTAAAAATGTTTCAAATGTAGAATGTTTTTAGCGGAAACATTTTACAACAAAACAAATAAAGCGTTACAATCTCTCCTTCTCCAATTATCAAATTTAAAAAAAAAAAAAAAAAAAAAAAAAACAAACAAACAAACAAACGGATGTGGCAATTAACATGATTAATAGAGATTTTAACATCACAATAAACACATGTTTGACTAACTTTTATGTGCTTAGTGACACATTAATTTATAAAGTTAATGTAGTAAAATTTGTAATATGGCATAAAATTTTTATTTTTTGATACATTTCAAGTGGGATATTTTTTCTCCAAACTAATTGGAAAGATGGACATCCGAAAATGCCTTTGACCTAAAGATAATTGGAATACTCACCACATTGATTTTTCTTTTCTTATTATGAGGAGATTTTACTCTTTTTCTCTTTCCTTACTACAATAATTTAAACCAACTTCTTTTTTAGGGTAAAACCAAACAACGCTACTAATTACAAGACTCTTGACGAAAATGTAAAATTCTCCCAAGAAATTACATATACATAATGTAGGGACACAAAATCTTCAGCGGCCCATCAACGTTGTTGGGCTCGCGCAAGGAAAATCCCTCACAATGATATTTGTAGAGAGTGGGCTTAACAAAAGGCCAGCGTTGGGTCGAGGGGCGGCATCTCGGGCCGGACTACAGGCATACCGACATGAGGAAGAGCTTCGGGCTGGATATTCAGGCCCTTCAATCTTGTATCTAGGAGGATTTGGCTCCTCGGATATGATCCGAGGCGTGAGGGCGCTGTTCCCGGTCACCCATCGGTGGGATTTTAGGTGATGTCCGGCGTGTCTTATCCAGACCCTCACTTTCATCAAGTATTTCTCCAGAAGCCAGATGGGAGTCCCCTCTTTGGTCACATAACATTCTCTTTTATACTAGCCTACGTTAGTTGTCCTTCGTCCACGTGTAGGGTCGATCTTTCCGGGACAGATATCTGTCCCATCAGTCTAGTCCCAAATTTGCTGTAGATGATCCATAAAGCCTAAGATCCCGGCTTTGTTAGGGGCAGTGTTATGTCAAGGAAGGGTATTAAGGACTATTTCCATGAGATATTTTCTGACCTCTCAAGCTCGCCTGTATCCCATTTTCGTCAGTGGGGTCCTGGGCTTTCCGAGGACGGAGTGGTCCTCGGACGTGTCTTTTGGCCATATCGAGCTCACTACTTTCGGGCTTGGGACCTGGCCTCCTTTAGTTTGGGGGCCTGTGGATTCCCTATAAGTGAGCGAGCCGGGCCCGTAGATTCTTGGGCCCCCACAATAGCCCCTCGAAACCCTGCTGTCCAACGTCCTGGTTGGAGAGGTGGGTTTCGGTAATTCCGAGCCTTAACTGCGGCTCATTTAATTTCGGCCCTTGATCAACGTTGGTGACTCTTCACCTCCCCGAGGAATGCGCCGGTCTACGAGTCGTTTTTCCTAGATTTACGTACGCTGCCGTTATGCCGCGTGGTTATCCGCAACGTGCCTTTAATCCCTTGCCATTTACGAGACCTTCCAGATGTAACGGTTACTGATGGTGTGGGAGAACGAAGCGACGCGTCGTACTCTGGATTTCCTTGAGGGTCCGAATGTGTCACATACCCTCTTCTTCGTCCTCTATATAAAGAGAGAAAACAGGGGGTGACCTTTTCATATCAGAATCCCTCACGTTCTTCCCAGAGTCCATTTCCTCCTTCTGGTTGCTCCCTCTTCTATAATACTTATTTCTCAGTAATCCACCATGAACAAATCCTTCTTTTCCCAGAAACGCCATATCCCAACAAAACTCGAGATGGCTCGGTCTGGGCAAGGATGGCGGAGGCTTAAGACTGGCTTCCCTATTCTTTTAGCCAAAATCCGAAGCAGGGACTCGTCACACCCCAGTTCTGGTGTGACTGAGTCGAAAACTTCCCTTGTCATCTCCATCTGCTCTCTCACGAGCATACCTAATAAGGCTCCCCTTCTCCCTCTTTTGCTCCTTTTATTTTCTTTTCATTGCTTCACTCTTCTTCTCCTCCTTCCCGCTCATATCCTCCATTTTCTTTTGCCCTTGCATTCTTCAGTAACAAGAGCTTGCTGAAGTGCTTCCATGTGTTCCAATTCTTCTTCCTTCTCCTTCATTATTTTTGTATAAGGATCTTCCCCTGATAGGAGCAGTACCGAGGCATAGATTTCAGAAAGACTTTGAAGACGAATGCAGAAGGCACCTGATGGTTTACTTATTTGTATTACGGATATTGTTACTGTTTTAACAGTAAAAAATTTTTTTTATATAGGCTTGTTTGAGCCCTTCTTTGTACGTTGTAACAAATTTTCATAGTAATAAAAGTTAGTGTTACTCTATTTCTTATGTCTTATTTGTATATTTTAACAAGTGTGAAAGCGCTGCTCGGCATAATAGTATAGCATTTCAATCTATAATAACTAAGGCCAAAGCAATCCTTGATAAAAAGATGCCACGATAACTTTAAAGAGATTACTATTCATCATAACAATCCAACCAGCGAAGAATGAGACTTATCTTAAAGTTAGCAGTGATGGGTGTTGAATGCTCGATAAAGTGTGAGAGGTATTTTTCCGAGGACATGTTACCCCTCGGATGAATGGCCCCCTTAGGTTGACGATCATTAGGTTGGCCTGCCATCTTCCTGACATGCGAGCCTTAACCTTTTCCAGTGTTTAAACCGAGAAATTTCTTCATTCGGGCAGTCGATTTCCCGCGAAGCCTGAGTCCGAGGACTTTGCAAGACCTGGGTTTTGTCCATGACTTATGCGTTTTATCTTATGTGCTTGATTTTTCCCTTTGGCTTGAGTCCGATACTTGTGTCTTTATCGGTACTTGGTTTTCCCTTTTAGCTTGAGTCCGAGGACCATGCAAGCCTCAGATTCTGTCCAAGACCAATGTCTGCATCAGCACTTGGTTTTCCCTTTTAGCTTGAGTCCGAGGACCATGCAAGCCTTAGGTTCTGTCCGAGACCAATGTCTGCATCAGCACTTGGTTTTCCCTTTTAGCTTGAGTCCGAGGACCATGCAAGCCTTAGGTTCTGTCCGAGACCAATGTCTGCATCAGTACTTGGTTTTCCCTTTTAGCTTGAGTCCGGGGACCATGCAAGCCTTAGGTTCTGTCCGAGACCAATGTCTGCATCAGTACTTGGTTTTCCCTTTTAGCTTGAGTCCGAGGACCATGCAAGCCTTAGGTTCTGTCCAAGACTTTGAGTTCAGATCTTCCCTTTCATTGAGCATTTCCCGAGGTGCCAAACAGGGTGTCCCTAGGCCTTCACACCAAGAACCCGCGGATCAAGATACATTTCTGCAAACTCTGGCCACGCAGTACTTCTCTGACGCCCCAGGGATCGAGGCGCGCCTTCACGAGGCTTCTTGAGTCTCTAGACTGCAGTTGACGTTGGAAGTTGAGCCAAAGCCACTTTGTCTGTAGTGTTCCTTGGGACACCGCGTGAGTTGACTGCCATCATCTTATCTTTTCAAATAAATAGGAGGGAGAGAGGGTTGCTTTATATATACACCCATCCTTTTATTTTTCTCTCATATCACGCTCCCCATATCCGTAGCTCTCCTTTCTTGGCATAACATGTGGAAAGCGAGGGTTGGGAAGAAAGAACCTTCTCCGCCGCAGAAGCGCCGTGTCCTCATGAGGCTTATAACAGTAAGGTATGGGCACAGGAAGCACAAGTTCAGAAGAGTACTCCATCTCCACCGAGGGGGAACGGCGTCTCTCCCTCTTTTAGTCAAAATCCGAAGCAGGCTCTGTTCATGCCAGCACTTTGGTATGTCAGAAGAAAGATTCTCCGCCATCAGCGCCTCTGCTTAGCAGCAGGCGAATAATTAGAGAAAGCCCCTCAGTTTCCCACTCCCTGCATCTTTCCTTCAACGGTGCCAGGCTCAAGTTGGGTTTCTTTGGCTGCCTGAGTTATGGGCGTGTAGGAGCGCGGGGGAAGAATAAGGTCTCGGAGCTGTAGCCAACCTTTCCTCCGACATACCTCCTCGGCTTTCTCCAGCTTTCTTGTATTTTTCTTTTTCTTGCTTCTGTAGTAAGCTTTGACGTAGGCTGATTCCAGCTTTTCATTGTACTCTGTACTATTTCTTCGTTGTAATAAAAATGGAAATTGACTTACATGTTTTAAGCGTTGATCTATTGGGCAATACCACTTTGTGAACGAATGTGCTCTATGTATGCGTTGTTTTGAAAATATTTGTAACAAAGCTATTTTGAAGTATAATCTAACCAACTCTCATCTACCATCACTATCAGGTATTACATCGATAATTTGTAATAAATCGAACTTAGGAAACTGACCGAGATATCAGTTGTGTATTCTGTGATGAGCGCATGAATATCGTCCAAGGCTGATGATTTCTAAGCAATCCATCTGAGCAATTGACTGGGACATAGGGGACTCCGATGACGCTTTCTTGTATTCGGTTTCCCCATAGGCTTCGGTCCGAGGACCATGCAAGGCCTTGGTTCTGTCCATTACTTATAAGATGTCCTCTTTGTACTTGGTTTCCCCACAGGCTTGGGTCCGAGGACCATGCAAGGCCTTGGTTCTGTCCATTACTTATAAGAGTTCTTCGTTGTACTTGGTTTCCCCACAGGCTTGGGTCCGAGGACCATGCAAGGCCTTGGTTCTGTCCATTACTTTTAAGATGTCCTCTTTGTACTTGGTTTCCCCACAGGCTTGGGTCCGAGGACCATGCAAGGCCTTGGTTCTGTCCATTACTTATAAGAGTTCTTCGTTGTACTTGGTTTCCCCACAGGCTTGGGTCCGAGGACCATGCAAGGCCTTGGTTCTGTCCATTACTTTTAAGATGTCCTCTTTGTACTTGGTTTCCCCACAGGCTTGGGTCCGAGGACCATGCAAGGCCTTGGTTCTGTCCATTACTTATAAGATGTCCTCTTTGTACTTGGTTTCCCCACAGGCTTGGGTCCGAGGACCATGCAAGGCCTTGGTTCTGTCCATTACTTGTAAGAGTTCTTCGTTGTACTTGGTTTCCCCACAGGCTTGGGTCCGAGGACCATGCAAGGCCTTGGTTCTGTCCATTACTTATAAGATGTCCTCTTTGTACTTGGTTTCCCCACAGGCTTGGGTCCGAGGACCATGCAAGGCCTTGGTTCTGTCCATTACTTGTAAGAGTTCTTCGTTGTACTTGGTTTCCCCACAGGCTTGGGTCCGAGGACCATGCAAGGCCTTGGTTCTGTCCATTACTTATAAGATGTCCTCTTTGTACTTGGTTTCCCCACAGGCTTGGGTCCGAGGACCATGCAAGGCCTTGGTTCTGTCCATTACTTTTAAGATGTCCTCTTTGTACTTGGTTTCCCCACAGGCTTGGGTCCGAGGACCATGCAAGGCCTTGGTTCTGTCCATTACTTATAAGAGTTCTTCGTTGTACTTGGTTTCCCCACAGGCTTGGGTCCGAGGACCATGCAAGGCCTTGGTTCTGTCCATTACTTATAAGATGTCCTCTTTGTACTTGGTTTCCCCACAGGCTTGGGTCCGAGGACCATGCAAGGCCTTGGTTCTGTCCATTACTTGTAAGAGTTCTTCGTTGTACTTGGTTTCCCCACAGGCTTGGGTCTGAGGACCATGCAAGGCCTTGGTTCTGTCCATTACTTTTAAGATGTCCTCTTTGTACTTGGTTTCCCCACAGGCTTGGGTCCGAGGACCATGCAAGGCCTTGGTTCTGTCCATTACTTATAAGATGTCCTCTTTGTACTTGGTTTCCCCACAGGCTTGGGTCCGAGGACCATGCAAGGCCTTGGTTCTGTCCATTACTTGTAAGAGTTCTTCGTTGTACTTGGTTTCCCCACAGGCTTGGGTCCGAGGACCATGCAAGGCCTTGGTTCTGTCCATTACTTATAAGATGTCCTCTTTGTACTTGGTTTCCCCACAGGCTTGGGTCCGAGGACCATGCAAGGCCTTGGTTCTGTCCATTACTTGTAAGAGTTCTTCGTTGTACTTGGTTTCCCCACAGGCTTGGGTCCGAGGACCATGCAAGGCCTTGGTTCTGTCCATTACTTTTAAGATGTCCTCTTTGTACTTGGTTTCCCCACAGGCTTGGGTCCGAGGACCATGCAAGGCCTTGGTTCTGTCCATTACTTATAAGAGTTCTTCGTTGTTGATAGTCTTTTCTCTATACTGACTTATTCCTTGAAGGTCAGCCCCTAGACCAGAGAGGGAAGAGTTGGCTCGAGGCCGCAAGCCCCTAGAGCTGTCCACTCCGTTGGCAGTGCACGGCGCAGCTCCTAGCGGTGGCTCATGGCGGAGTAACAACCGTACGTCGCCGGGAATGGGAAAAACCCGTGAGCCTCTGTTTGCTGGAGAGCTGACTCGTGCGCCACCCGTGCCAACGCGCAAGCCCTTTCCCACAGACGGCGCCAATTGTAGGGACACAAAATCTTCAGCGGCCCATCAACGTTGTTGGGCTCGCGCAAGGAAAATCCCTCACAATGATATTTGTAGAGAGTGGGCTTAACAAAAGGCCAGCGTTGGGTCGAGGGGCGGCATCTCGGGCCGGACTACAGGCATACCGACATGAGGAAGAGCTTCGGGCTGGATATTCAGGCCCTTCAATCTTGTATCTAGGAGGATTTGGCTCCTCGGATATGATCCGAGGCGTGAGGGCGCTGTTCCCGGTCACCCATCGGTGGGATTTTAGGTGATGTCCGGCGTGTCTTATCCAGACCCTCACTTTCATCAAGTCTTTCTCCAGAAGCCAGATGGGAGTCCCCTCTTTGGTCACATAACATTCTCTTTTATACTAGCCTACGTTAGTTGTCCTTCGTCCACGTGTAGGGTCGATCTTTCCGGGACAGATATCTGTCCCATCAGTCTAGTCCCAAATTTGCTGTAGATGATCCATAAAGCCTAAGATCCCGGCTTTGTTAGGGGCAGTGTTATGTCAAGGAAGGGTATTAAGGACTATTTCCATGAGATATTTTCTGACCTCTCAAGCTCGCCTGTATCCCATTTTCGTCAGTGGGGTCCTGGGCTTTCCGAGGACGGAGTGGTCCTCGGACGTGTCTTTTGGCCATATCGAGCTCACTACTTTCGGGCTTGGGACCTGGCCTCCTTTAGTTTGGGGGCCTGTGGATTCCCTATAAGTGAGCGAGCCGGGCCCGTAGATTCTTGGGCCCCCACACATAATATCATATCTTCCCTAATATTATAAATGCATTAGTTTTTTATATATGTGGCAGGTTACAATGCTTCTTTTCTGTGCATTAATTATTTGGATATAATTTTTTGATCATATATGTAAAAATAATTTATATGGTTAAAATCCACTAAAAAATTTTTATGGTTACTTAAAAAAATGAATTTTAACTTCCCATAAAATAAAAATAAAACAAAGTGGATTTTAACTTGCCCCTAATGGCCTCTGGCCAATTTTTATCCTTTTTTATTAATTTAATACTATGTCTTTATCTTCTTCTTTTTTTTCATTTTTCTTTTTGTGTGTCTCTCTCTCCCTCTCTCACACACCGTCACACACACACAAAAGCAAAATGACTAGAAGGGGGTGCCTCTTGCCCACTTTAAGAAGTCGACCATGTACAACCTGTTGGCTTCTCAGGCTATGAGAGTCTTGCTCCATAGAGCAAGCACATTAGATACTTACTAAATGGCTAAGACATCAATGGAGGTTTATGAAAAATCCTAAACAAATTTAGATTAGACCCCTTGCTAATTAACAATACGGTAAGCAGTTAAAATATTGAGACAGAGAGAATGGTTACAAGGTAGAAAATCAAAGGGAAACCAATTATGGGAACAAACACAGTCCCATCGAAAATCAATATAATTTGAACAATTACTGAATTACAATTTGAACAATTACTGAATTACATAGTCAACGACTCATAAAACCTTTGTCTAGCCTAATTGCCTTCCTGTTGCTATAGTAAGAACTCCCAAATCCTTGTATAGCAATCTCCTCTAAACTAAAACCTCTAGGCTCTAGTACTCCAAGAATCTCTTGAAGAATTTCTCAGTAAACCTTACTAGCCTTTGGCTATGCAGTTTCAACACTTTGCTCACAATGGGATTAAAATAGAGTTGGAGTAAATAAATGGGGTCTATGATCTTGGCTTAATCAATGGAGTGTAAAAGCAAGATCAAGAACTAAAAATGAGGGAGAGGAGAAAATGATTGTCTTTGCTAAGAAGCACTCTCTCTCTCTCTCTCTCTCTCTCTCTCTATCTATATATATATATATATATATATATATTGGACTCAAATAATGGAGGGAGCTAAAAGAAATTATTAAAAAAAATAAAAATAAAAAAGACTCTTCTCTGCGTTGTTCACAATAGTTACCGCCACCAAATGAAATGCTAAGATTTTTGCAAGTGCTTTGTCAAAAAAATAGCTTTAGTCCCTATGATTCTTCATGCCAGCACTCTCTAATCGGCCATGGAAAAAAACTTTTGATAAGCTAATGCATAACAACACCTTCATACTCCATCCTAATCTACGAACAAGTTGACTCTTATCTCTCAATTTTGTATTCATAATGCCTACTCAAAGGTACTACAATAGCCTTAAAATAAATTAAAAAAAAAAAAAAAAGGGTACTACAATAGCTCAAACTTGTCTTCAATTACCCATCTCATGTTCATCGATGACTTAAGTGGGTTATCACAAGCAAAAAATGGAAGACTTGAAAGTCATTTATTCCTATCTAATCTAGTTCCAAAACCAGTTATGTCTTACCATCAACAAAAGAAAATCAACTAGTTCATTAAGTAGTAATGTAAGACAATCTACTTGTATCCAATTCAAAAAATTCGGATAAACAAGGATACCCGCACCCAATACCTAAACACCTTGATGGGTAGGTAATACCCGCACCAACTGAGTCAGGTCAGGCCAAGTTCTCACTGTTCAGTGAGTTTGGTCATCCCTAAATCCACAACGTCACAACTCAGTAACCAAATTAGGTTAAGAATTTTTAACTTAAAGATCTTCTATCTAGGCTTTCCCCTGCACATAAAGAGACGACAAAACTCCCATTTCCTTGGCATAATTGACAAAATCAAAATTCACATCACAGGATGGAAAGCAAAAATTTTATCCCAAAATGCCCGGGCCACACTAATCAAGTCGTCCTTACAAACCATTCCATCATACTAGATGTCATCCTTCCAAATAGCAAAACATTCTTGTCAACAGATCGATGTTGAACTCAAAGATTATTTTTGGGGGTTACCACTTACCACAATTCAAAGAATTACCTCTACCTCAATGCATGGGAATCTCTTTGCAAACCAAATGGAAGCATGGAACTCCAAAATCTCGAAAGAGCCAACACCCCCTCAATTGATTGGATGGACAAAGTTCAACTTTGATGCTGCCATAACAAGGACATTGATATTGTACCATCCTTTCTATTTCAACTGAAAAGGACATTGCCCACTCACCGGCTCCGGTAGAAGCAAAGGCCACTCACGTTACCAGCACTTTAACCATAAACCAATGTCTCAAGTACGTCTAATTTGAAGGAGATGCCAAAATTTTCATTGATTCAATAAACAACCAGACTTGAGAATTGAATGAGATTTTCACTCGATTGTAAAGATATTTGATCCTTGCTCCAACACTTTTTTTTTTTTTTTTTTTTTTTTTTTTTTTTTTTTTTTTTTTTTTTTTTTTTTTTCCAAATCCATGATTAGCTTATCTTACAACTTTGCCCAATAGACCTAGTTGTTAAAACATGAATCGTATCGTGAATTGATTTTTAATTTTTCTGTATCATAAAATTCATAAATACTTAATAAAATTTTAAAAAAAATATATAGATATACAAATATAAAGGGTATATTTATCATAAATTTTGAATATATTCAATTAATGACTAATTTATTCATCATTTATATTGTGAGATTTAATAAACTAACTAAATAAATCAAAACAATATGTGTTTATAACATACTTATTCAAATCGATTACTTTCTCAAAAAAAAAAAAAAATGATTAAACTCAATTAAAAGTTATAATACATTACAAATAACACAAAATAATAATTTCTTTTTATCATATTCATCATCTTACCTAATCAACTCCATCTAAGTTAATGTTATTATCATGTTCATCATTTTGCAAACTTAGGGCCCATTTGGTAATATTGTTCTTGTAACATTATTTAAATTTTATAGAAATTAGTGTAAATGAAAAAATATTATAGAAATACGTGTTGTGTTGTTTAAACAACAAAAACCGTTGTTTAAATACCCCTACCAAACACCCTCTTAATTATTTCTTCATTGAAATTTTCTTCATCATCATCATCATCAACATTTACTATCTCTTCTTGTTCTTTTATTTTAATAATTTTTTAAGAAAATATTTCTTCTTAAAATTTTCTTCATCATTATCAACATTTACTATCTCTTCTTGTTCTTTTATTTTAATCATTTTTTTATAAAAAATATTTCTTCTTGAAATTTTCTTTATCATCATCAACATTTACCATCTCCTCTTGTTCTTTTATTTTAATAATTTTTTTTTTAAAATATTTCTTCTTGACACTCTTCTTGACATTCTAGTTTCTTGACATTCTAGTTTCTTAGACTTATAACAAAATGACAAAAACAAAAAATAATTATATTATCAATTAATACCTTATTAATAGTATATGAAGGAAATTTGTAAATATGAAGGTGAAGTGTAAGTTTACAGTCCAAATTTTGTAGGAGAAAAAGAAAAGAAAAAACTTATTGACATGTTATTTTATTAGACTAAATTAAGTAACCTAATCATTGTGTCAAAAACAAGTCTAACATGTAAGATTTAAATAAAAGTACAAATTTTAACCCAAAAAAAAAAACTTATTTTAAAGCATACATCCATGTATAAAACAATACATACGATTTTACGATATGATTCATATGATACGTATACTTTATTGTAAGATTTATGAGCACTTACGATACAAAACTTTTTACAGACGATACAATACATATTATATGATACATATTGCATATCATGCGATACTAACATCTGTGTTTATATGTATAGCAAACTATGCTTATATGTATGGCACTTACCGCGATGGCAAAAAAGAACAAGAAATTCAGTTCTATTATAGTGGTACAGCCAAAGCTGAAGAAGAATAGGAATGTTATAATATTACAACATTCTCTAGTCCTGCTCAGCATTATTTGGTGGAAATGGTAAAGATATAAAATTGTCACACAAATAAGGAGCACCAAGCATGTAGAAAGAAAAACTTGACAGTCATCATACAATGTTCATAAACGGGACAGACACTGACAACACCAAATATCATAGTTACAAGTTCAACTAGCCTAGGATGGAGACTTTCAGGCACCACACATAACCCAACAATTATATAGGTTCCCATTGTCCAACAAGTTTTAGAGAGAGCTTAGATATCTACACAGAAAATCTTTCCATGCTGTATTTCACCTCAAGATGACTGCACTATTCTGTGTTTCACCGCATATTTTCTCTACGACGCACATACCGAGTTCTGTCATTGTATCTTGGTCTGTCTTGAGCTCTCTGTGGCTGTGGCTCCACCCTCCTCTGTCTTTCAGGTGACCTTTGAACAATCTCCCCATTCACAAACAATTCAGCTGCAATGCACAAAAAGATTTGCAAAATTGTGTCCATTAAACCTCATGAATCACGTTAACCATATTTGAATATGTCAAGCTAATCTAGAGACAGGTAACAAATTATGGAATGGCTCCCTTTCCAAGAAAAGGTGATGATGCAAAAACATAGAATAGAAAATCTTTAAAACAAAAGATTATAATAGATCATACATATGTGAAGAATTGCAATGATACGGAGCACAGAAATGGTGCACATTTATTGTGTCCATGGGCTTTGTAGCCGAAGGGAAATCAATAATAACAAGGAACAATTGCTAATGGTCTCCCAGTTCAAGTATGTTATGATATTTCGAATGGTAAGGTTGCTCCAGATGTCTGAATCTCAAACTCGTAAAAAAACATGAATATGTAAAGAATGGATTTCCCATTTTTTGATAAATGGACATCATTGGCAGGGTACATAAACTTACATCTACTGGATATTGATATTATAAATAAAGGAAATGGATTGCGCTTTTAATTACTGCTGATCAGCAATCTATACACCTCAAGAAGGGAAAAGATATGGCCAATGTATCAGTACTACTGAATCCGTAACTTCACATAATATGGAAAGCACAGAACATGTTGAGAGAGAATTTCAGTTTGAGTACATTTGCATTCAAAGCTAGACATAACCCCTTTGGGGCTACTAGCTTTGCCAAGATGGACTGCTTATGGTAAAAATTTGTAAGCTGCACTTGGCAATATTAATTCATAGTTTCCAATACACTTGAAAAGAAAGAGAAATAAATATTACAATCAACAACCAAAATGTCAATACAATCAATGTATCAACTCTATTGATTCTGTAACTCCACAGAATATGAAGAGAACAGCTTGAGAGAGAATTTCACTATGAGTCCATTTGCATTCAAAACTAGACATGACCCCCTTGGGGGCTACTAGCTTTGCCAAGATGGACTGCTTATAGTAAAAAATTGCAAAGCTTCTCATGGCAATATTAATTTCCATTTTCCAAAACACTTGAAAAGGAAAATAAATAAATATTACAATCGACAACCATAATGTCTTCATTTCATGGTTGCTCACCTGAGCTAATCAGAATTAATACACAACAAAGGCTTTAAAATGACAGGTCATGGCCTGGAGGGTTAATGCTCAATCCTAATTTTCTGAAGGATATGCATGCATTTGCATCAGCAAAACATCAAAAGGATATAACATCCTCTTTCATCTCCACTGTTCTGTGCACTGATCTGCATCTCCATGATGTATACAAAGCACAGAACAGTTAAGAGAGACATTTTTACACAAGTCCATTACATTCGAAATCGAAACTAAACATTGTTCAAAAGACTCTTTAGCTCCTCCAAGGACTGGGATATTTTACCAAATTAATAATCACTACCACTGATTGTCCACATAAAACTATGGAAATGCATGACCTGAACAAACGCATTCACATCTCATGCAAGGCGTGTTATTTATCTAACAAATAATCAAATCATTAAACAAGGCCACTTTATCTTTCACACCAGCTAATCAACCTCATGATGCATAAAGTACTAATCAACATTTAGAAATCATTCTAAGTCCAGTAATGTACAAATGAAGATCTTGCTTGTTACAGGAATTTAAGCTTAAGAATAAATGGTGCATGCAATTTCAAAAGGAATAACTTGTATCAACCACTCTTACAGTTTCAAACACACAGGTAAAAGATGCACACTGAAATAGGGAGGCAGCAGTGGCTTGAAATCATAGACCAACAAAAATTTTTATGAATACAAGAAAGCTAAAAGCTACAAATCAGAGTTAAAATATGCATGTATGTGCAGTGAGTCCCAATATTAATCTGAAACTCAAAGACTTACCCCCATAGTCCTTATATTCAGGATCCACATAAGAATCAGGAAGCACAAACAGAACTCCAGGTAAGCCTGTCAACAAATAATTTCATTAAAATCAGGAAAAAAGTGCTACCCAAGTACACTAGCTGTACACAACGGGACACGCTAGGACTCAATAACGCTGTTAAGTATATATAAACATTTATATATTAAGTTAATAGTATAAAAAAAATGCTCAAATACATTGTTCCTAAAGTTTAGTCCATGAGCGATTTTAGTCCTTTTTTTTTTTTTTTTGGCCAAACTAAGAACTTACAAATCATCACTCTATTAAACACATTACGGAGTAAAAGCAATCACTTTGTTTGATACTAAAATCAATCAGGGACTAAACAGTTCATGGGCTAAAGTTTAGGCACCAAAAAACAGTGTATCTTTAAAGAAAAAAATGAAATGAAATGTACAAAAAGTGAAAGACAGACATTACCTTCAAGCTTATTAGAGGTCTCCTCGTCAATTTCACAGCCAAACCCAAAATACCTCTCGCACGACACATTGTAAATCTTCTTCTTCGCTTCCTCCTCACTATTTCAAAAAACCGAACAACATTAACTTTCAACCTCGAAAATAAACAAAAAACCTGACAAGATCTAACAACATTCACAACTACAATACCTTCCAACGATTTTAGCGAGTGTCTGGATGTAACAATCGATCATCTGTTGTTTGGTGGCGCCTTCGCCGCCAGGCTTGTCCATGACGATGAGCCAATGCTCGTAGTCGCAGCCAGGGAAGAGTGGGGCCATTTCGGTGGGTGGGCGGTCGCTGAAGTTGGAGCCGGAGTTGAGTGGGGAGTAGGCCGAGTTGCCGGAGCGGTTCACGCGGCATCGGATTGAGGTGAAGCGGGTTGCGGCGGTGGAGGGGATAGCGGCGGAGGAGAGAGGAGCGAGGGGTCGTCTGCGAGAGAGGAAGAGGGTGGTGGGGATGGGAGGAGGGTGGGTGATTGTGGAGAGAACGCGCTTTGATAGAGTGGTTGTTGGGTGGCGGAGTGTGGCGGAGGAGAGGGCTCTCGCTAGGGTTAGAGCCATTTCTTTCACTAATTTGGGATGAGACTGTGTCTCAGTGAAAATGAGGGTTTTTGAGGAGGGTTTTGTAACTGATCGAGTATTCGAGATAGGTATTTATTATCTTTCGTTTTTTTCTTTTTTCTTTTTGAGAGTAGAGTTTCTTGGGCTTTGGTTTTAGTTTTGGGCCATTTTGCTTGGGCCACTTATTAGAAAGATTTTTCTCAATTCCTCTCTTCTATTTTTCTGAGGAAGTAGAAAAATATGTGAGCTATGACTATGACTATGAGCCCATGAAGTGAAGAAATTTGAGTTGTGAGTCCAACCCATTAGGCATGAGGAAGTTCAGAGTCAGTTCTCTCCAAGTAAATTCAATTCAGTGGCTGATTTGTTTCATTGTGTAGCCCCCAAAAGATCTGTTTGAACTTTGAACTACTGGGGACTGGATTTCCAGATTTGCAAGGAATTTAGGGGATACTTCAAGTATTATGGCGGAGCTATGAGCCCTTAAAGACGGCCTTTCTCTGGCTCGACAACTAGATATCAATAACATAGACGTAGAAATGGATGATGAAGTTCTAGGATTCATGTTTACTAATTCCTCTTCTATAAACCTTATGTTGGAACCTTTATTATCTAATTGCAGGAATCTGACGAGAACCTTCACTAATTATACAGTGAAATATTTATAGGGAAGCTAATAAATGTGCTAACAGTTTAGCAAAAATGGGAGCTGTACAAAAAATTGACTTCCATATTTTGAATGACTCACCGCCTATGGTGGAAAATTTGCTGGCTTTTGATAAAATCAAGCTATTTTTTAATAGATTTATTGGCACTAATTAATATTGTGAGCATATTTAACAAAAAGGAAAAAAGTAAAGGGAGACTATTTATACATATACCTCCAGCCACAACATTAAAATAGTAGTAAGTCGTACAACATGAACAAATTTGGTGATCTCCTTATATGCTCGAATTGGAAAATCAGTCAAAGGTAAGTCTCATTTTCTTATTTTTTTATTTTATTTATAGTACTTTTATAGGTCAAACATTAATGCGATGACAAGTGTCTTTTAGGCTTTAACAAAAAAAAGCAAGTTGTGGGTTTTAGTCTAGTTTTCAACATCTCTAAAATAAATCGGGAGTAAGGCTGTTTATCATAACCTTTTCTCAAATCCCATACAAGTGGAAGTTTCATGCACTGAATACTAACTGTCCATCTACATTATATTTGCTTTTCATTTGAAATCAAATATTAGGATCACATTTCTCACTTCTTTTCACATACACACACACAAAAAAAAAAAAAAAAAAAAAAACCTAAATTAAAATAATTAATGACAAATAAATTTTTTTGAAAATTATCAAGTGACATATTTCTATGTCCTTAGGCATGGTGGTATAACTATGCAGGATTTATACAATTTAGGTGCTAGGAAGATGATGTTGTTTGAACTTGGCCCCATTGGTTGTTTTCCATCAGTTATGAACAAAGCTGAACAAAAAGTGAGCTGTCAAAAAGAATTAAATACATGCCAACCATGTTCAATGGCAAGCTATATTTTAAGCTGATGGACTTGAACCTCCAAACTTGAGGGGATAACATTCATTCTCGCGCAAACTTACAAACTTATTTACGACATGGTGGAAGATCCTTGTAGATGCAGTAAGAGCCTCCACTAAAAAACAATTTACACTACAATTTACTTTTCCTTCAAATCGGGTTGTAGGTAAACTTTGTCCTTCTTTTAATTCGGGTTTAAGGATGTAACAAATTTGTGTTGCTTTGTTGAACAAAAGGAAAAGAGACAGTGTGCTCCGTATATGCATCCAAGCCAGGACAGGAACTCAAATCTGTTTTGAGATAATTTTCATCTGACTGTGGCAGCATATAGGATTGTTTTGTTGTGAGCAAATGTCTCAATGAATCAAGAACTTGCAAACCGCTGTGTTATGGAACCTGGCCACTGGCTAAGTGCAATCTTTCATTGTTGTGTAGCATATCGATTTTAGCAATTCTTATCTCAATATATTACTTTTAGCACTTCTGTGTTCTTTGAATGATCATTTTTGGTATAATGTCTATTCCACATTATAAAAGTCATATGCTCTTTTCTCCCTTTTTTTCCCTACAATTATTTTTGTTTAAATGTTTTAAACCTTAAAAGACATTGATAAAATATACTAAACATTTTCTTTCTTTTCTCTTTAAAATGAAATTTATTACATAGAAAACATTATTGTCCATCAATTATGCTATAAAATACATCAACAAGAAATGCTCCCAATAGAAGCCACAAAAGAAAACTCGAAGGATAAGATGAAATGGAAGAACTCAAGGGGAGAGGCGGATTTTATTGTTTTTAATTTTTTTGGGAGGGGTCTCAAAATTCTAAATCATGAAAGAAAGTTTAGTTTAATTTTTTTTTATTTTTTATTGGGTGGGGAGATAAAGCTATATCTTGTTCAATAGAATATTTATTGTTGGTTTGAAGAACATTCAAGGAAGAGTGCAAAGACATTCTGCAGTGTGTTTGCATTTTACCCCCAAAAAAATGATAGGAAATAAATATTTGACCATTTTCTGAAAATTCATCCAAAAACTAGTGAAACTCAACCTTTTTTTTTTTTTTTCTTTTTTTCTTTTTTTTTTCGGGCAGCTTTTGCAAATTTCAACATATAATAGGTTAATATTTAGTTTGGTAAAGTTAATGCTAATTTTTTTTGTTAATGCTAAACAGTTTGGTAAAGTTAAGTCACAGATTAAGAAACAAACTTAAAACAGAGTCTCAAAATGGGAGCAAGCAAATTCTAGATGGCCATTGATGGCTGCCTTTATATAAAGCAACACATTTAATTGTTCTTCAGAGAAAAATAGCAATACGGATACAAAGACTTGAGCAGTCATTTTATTCAACAAAGCTTAGGGCACTTACAAGTTCACAACCATACAGAGTTTTTGGGCATTTATTGATACAAGGTGACGGAGAAAAGAAATATGAGATAACCACCTCAGCAGTCAGCGTGAGGATATTCATTTATTTCACTGTAATCTCAGCCTTGAAACCATGTGTTCTGATTTCTGTCCAAAATAATTACAAAACTTTAAGCATGTTTGCACTTTGTAATATACTGATGTTAAGGACTACAAAGCATGTTAATGGCCTAAATGATTAACGAAGGCATATATCACATGGCTGATACAACAACACAACTCCAGCAGAGTATTAGTGTTTCAATATCAATAGGCATTTGTGTAAAGCATACCAGAAACAGATTGACTAGAAAATTCTGAAAAATCATTGATTCATCTAGTGTGACATATAATTCCTTTGCAAGTTTACTAGATCAAAAATTTATGATGTTCAAAAAAATATATATATATAATGTCACATTCAGAAAGATTTATGATACATTTATAGGGTGTACTCAAAGTATTAGAGCCTGTCCTGCAGATTTATTAGAAATAATACCATGGGGTGAATTTAAAGCTTCTGCTCCAAGAACAGAGAACTCTGTTGGTTGTAAGAGATGTGAATCTGCCAGTCCAACGGATTTCTTTGATGTTGTCAAAGAGTTCATTAATTAGTTTTATATTTTGACCCCCAACCCCCCCCCCCCCCCCCCCCCCCCCCCCCCCACATTTTTTTCTTTTTGAATTTTAAAACAGGGATTTCTATAACATTTTGATGACATTGTAAAATAATCCCCATGCCTGTCAAAGATCTTGGTGCTGGAAAAAATTTCCTTCCAAATTGCGTATTCAATATCTTTTGACTTTTTTGAGCTGTAAGGTCATTAGAGTTTGTGGAAAGGAATTTTTGGGAGGATAACAAAAGGGGAAGTGGGGTATGTAGTATGAAGAGGATCATTCAGAATACAACCTACAATTACAAGGAGAAAAAATGTTGGACATAAGGATGCAGAATGTAGAAACAATTCAATTGTTCTTCAAGGATGTGAGATGCTATTATGTAAACTTTGAATCCCTCAGACATGATGAAGAAAAAAAATCATGTGCTGATAGCCATAAAAGAGTAGTTAAAAATGAACCCCATGGTGAAGCTGTTACTGTATGAAGAAAAACACAGCCAATTAGACATGAGCATTGGCACTATGGGGTCTCATGGAATTTCCTCAAGACCTTGGAGATCAATTCAAATAAGCACTCTCATCTAGCCATCTAGGTAATCTCCCATAGAGGAGACACATGCCATAAAATACTCTATTTCCATTAAGCCCAAAATGGAGCAGCCACTATTAACAGCAAAAACTAGTTGTCCAACAGGGGGATAACATGGTTGACCTTAGAATCCATGTAAACAGATAAAAAGAAATACTAATGAACAGGATGACAGATGCTGAAAACATGAAAAACAACATGGACAGGATCAAGTTCATCAGTAGGCCTCTGATTAGTTCCAAAAGTGAAAAGGTAGGGGAAAAGAATTAATAAATCCTCTAACTCTACTGGCTTAACATCTGGGAAGCTGTATTTCAATCCTCACATGCATGAAAAACTCAATTATTATGTGAGGGATACCATGTCAAGCTGAGGTTAGATAATTTAGAACTTCAAAGTTTAGTTTCACTATCTACCCCAGTTTTAAAGAATATATTTTCTATCAAGAAATATAGACTTTCAAGCTATCAATTAATACAAATTTGAATCTCCCTGTCCCTCTCTCTCTCTCTCTTTTAAAAACAATAAATATAACATTGATTCTATGTCAAGTTGTCAACATGTTACAATCAGAAATTTGGCATTCCAGGAAAGTTACCTGCTCAGTGTAAGGTAAAAATTTCCCATCAAGCATCACAACTGCACGATCCTTCCCATCCACACCTTTAACCTTGTCCACCGAGCAATAGAAATCTATAGCTGACATGCTACACATAAAATAGAATAGCGAATTACTAAGTTAATAATCAAATGACCTAAAGTTAAATTTGACAGCCAAGATGTCATTTTGCAGGGTTTAGCATGTTACTGTATTTGCTACCAGAGTTTCTTATGAACAATGAAGATTCAAGAACCTTATCTATGAACACTGAACAGAAATGACAATTACACAAAATTTGAAATTAAACATATAATTTTGTTTAATTGGTATGTTACACACCCAGAGTAAGTGTTTGAACCATGAGTTCACCCTCCACCCCATTCTTATAAGCAAAATGGATAAAATAATTGGTTGTGGAAAAATTTTGTATTTTTAATCACATGAACTATTCAATGAGTCATGTTACTTATTTAAATAATCACGAATATGGTTTTATGAATTGCCATGTAATGAGTTTGGAGGAGTGCGGGATGATGTGGGGCGATGTGGCGTGGGGTGCATGCGGGCATGCCCCTGGGATGCCCACTGCCTGCCTCCTTGGGGAAAATAACCTCTGGCTCACCAACCACACACAAGAACTACAAGGGACAGGGACACCGCCACCATCGTCGTTGTTGTCGTCGTCACCGCCGCCACCGCAACCACGGAAAAGATTTCTCCAAACTGGTTTGGAGTATAGAAAATGCTAAAGGTACCACAAGTTTGGACAAAATTTGGTTACAAAATCATTATCTTTTCCAACCCATTATGTGGCAATTCATAAAACTATCCATATGTATTATTTAAACAAATCACAGGACTCGATAAAAAAAATCATGTGACTAAAACTACACAAAAATGGTTACTTCAATCACCACATAATACGCTCCAAATTGGTTTGAAACAAAACTTTTTTTTCCACAAATTTTACCATATAAGATTCACAAACTGATAGTGATAGTGGAAATGAATATGATTGGTATGTGTCATGTCAACCACCTAATAAATAAATGTTTAAATTGTTTTGAAGCGATTGATGACACACCGATAGTAAAATTTGTAACATTAATGTTGGTCATAACCACACATATAGGCTTATAATATAAAAGGGGGCATAGGACATTTTTGAGAAGCAAGTGAAAAGGTGTAAATTTATTACTTACATGCCATCACCAAACTCCTCATTGATAATCTCCTTGATGCTCTCACCAAAATGCATAATCGCTTCATTCAACCTACAATACAAAAATCAAACACTAATATTAACCAAAAAAAAAAAGAAGAAGAAATTAAATTAAAAATAAAAATTAAAACCTGTAGACAGTGGGCTCTTGGATCAAGTTGGGATCGTAAGAGCGCATGGGTGGCTTCATCATCTCTTGGATGAGGTCTTCGGGCAGGTCGGGCAGCGCTGCCCGGAGTTTAGGGGCAGTGTCAGGCTTGAGCTGTGCTTGTCGTTTGAGGAGCTGGGCCACGTACACGTTGGTGAGCCCAGTCTCTGCAGCTAATTCACTGTACGACTTGCCGGACTTGTGCTTCACCGCCTGTAGCCGATTCGCTATGCTTGCTTTGTTCTCTTCCATTTCCAAACAAACAAACTGTAGAATGAGATATTCAGATCTTTGTACAGCTCCAAATGGACACACTTCTAAGTGACCTCTTTTTGGCTAACCACTAAGAGCCTGTTTGGATAAGGATTTTTCATCACTCAATTTCCGTCACTCAATTTTCATCACTTATCACTCATTTTTTCACACTTATTTGGCAACATCATTTTTATTTTCATCACTCAATTTTTTCACACTATTCATGGACCCCACAACTATTATTGTGTCAAACCACTTCTGTTTTGTTACCCGCGTACCATTTTCATCCCCCATCAATATTTCTTTTTTTCTAATTTCCCCTTCTCCTTCAGCCCTGTCTCTCTCCCAAAGCAGAAACCCAAACCCAGAAAAATGTCTCAACTTATAGAATGGAATGTCTCAACTTATAAAATAACAAAAAGAAAATCAAATTTCAGATTGGGAATAGAATGGCTATTATTAGAACTCATTCATAATTGTCAGTACATGATCCCGACTTATATTTATTTCATATCTAACATCTGAAATACACCCAATCCAAAATTCACGCTTTTCTACGACTATTGCTCTACTTGAGACATACAAGGAAGTCCATCTTCTTTTTGCAAGTGATTCTCCAAGTGGGAGAAGTGAACAGAGACAAAAATACAGTGAGGCTTGCAAACCCATAACCATTGAAGCAAAACAACAACCATGGTTTCAATCATTCAACTAAAATGGTTACCCAAACATCAAACAAAGAAAAAAAAATAAAAAACTACAAACCCATAACCATTGAAGCAGAACACGCATAACCACGGTTTCAAATTCAAATAAAATGCTTACCCAAACATCAAACAAAGAAAAAAAAAAAGAAAAAAACTGCAAACCCATAACCATTGAAGCAAACCCAGATCTATGGATTCAATAAATCATACAAAATGCTTACCCAAACATCAAACAACGAAAAAAACGGGAAAAAAAAAAAAAAAAAAAATCAGCGAAGCAAACAGAGAAGCATTTCGTTACCGTAGCTGGTGGCGCGGTTGGCTGAGCTTGGAGCGGTGAACTTGTGCGTGAGGAGGTCAGGCCAGTGAGAGCTTCTTGGAATGGAGATGCTCTGCTTTACTGAAATGAAGAGATGAAGTGAAGAGAGGAGTGATACGACTGAAGAGCGGTTGGAGACGGTATGAAAAGGAGCGCACCACATGATTTGTTCTGATGATGGGACCGGGTAAGTAGTTTTATTTACAAAAATACCATTGAGTTATGAGTTATGAAAACTGAAAACAGCCAAAATGTGTTTTCAGTTTCCATAACTCATAACTCAAAAATCAGAGAATTGAGTTATGGAAACAGAGTTATGGAAACAAAGTTATTGTTTAGCCAAACAACCTTTTTGCTATGGGTCCCACCATTTTTGAGTTATGAGTTATGGAAACTGAGAATTAAGTTGTGGAAACTGCTTACCCAAACAGGCTTTAAGTATTTGTTTGGAAATTGCTTACAGTTGAAAATTGAAAACACTGTAATAAAATAATTATTAAATATGTGAATAGTATTGTAAGACCTAATTTTAAAGAAAAATTTTCTGAAATCCGTACTTGTAGGTTCTATAAACAGTGCATAGGACCCACAAAAAAAAAAAGCAAATGCGCATCTACTTTCCTTTTTAGTGTAATCCAAACATACGCTAAAGATACATTTTTTTAATCATTAGTAGGAAGCTATATAGCTTTTGGATATACTAGTCGCTATCCCGTGTAGTTAAATAAAAATTAAAAGTATTTATTTTGTTTAAAAGTCTATGACTTGACTTAAAAAAATGTATAACTTGTGTTATGGGCCTTTTTTACAATATTGGGTTGGGCTGCCTCCTGCGACGCCCAAGTATTCTAAGTAAGGGAGTTGAGACCGGTCCAACTGTAACTCACTTTGATCCGGCTTGTGCATAAACTATCCCCCTTTTTGCCAAGTTTTGATCACATACCCATGATAGACAGATCTATTATAGAGAGTTATGCCAGGCAAGTATAATAAAGGTAACGCAAGCGGAAAACTAGACCAAAAAAAAAAAAAAAAGGAGCGGCAGGAAGTACCCTCCATACACAAAAAATAACAGAAAATAGTAGCAATGGGTTTCTTGGATTAAGAAGAGGGGAAAGTCAGTCTGCCACATCGAGTGACACTATGGAGCTTGAAACCGAGAAGGGAAACCACTTCCTCAATGCAAATAATCTCCCCAGGGAGTGAAATTAATTACTTTGAGGGAATGGACCTAAATGGTTTATGTTCAACAGAGGTTCTTTTCCTTTGATAGAGAGCAGGACTTTGAAAGGGAGAGAGGGAATCAACCTATTGGTGCATGCCTGCCAATCTAACTCTCTATTTTTCTTTCCTTATTTTCTAATTTTTCTTTTATCTTTCTTTTTCCTCTCTTTTCTCAATGCTTGTTTGCTATTCCATGATTTTCTTTTAAGTTCCTATCACCCCTCCTTCCTGTCCTCCCTGTGCATGGCTAGGGTCCCCTTTTTTATAGTGTCTGCCATGACCGGGTTTTACTATTTTAGCCTATAACCACTTTTGTCTGGTCTGGGTGTACTTGCCGACCACCACTGATTCATCCGTATTGGCTGTGCCACTCCTACCACCAGACAAAGAGGACTATTTTGTTTGTTTGTCTGCCGTATCATCTTTACTTGCTACAGTGTGAGTGCTCTCTCTCTATCCCTCATGGCATGCACCTAGTGGTTCCCACTTACCCTTGCTTCTTTCGGGTGGTATGTCATCCCAGTAGGACATTTCCCCCAAAAGAGCCTGAGCAGGAACCTTAGAATAGGTTTTTTTCCTCTCCCCACTGCTAGACCATGCCCTCTTACCTCTGACCCATGACTTCACCACGTCTTGTATTGGCTGGGTATGTCGTGCTTTACTTCTATGTTTATTCAAAGCTTGCCTGCTACTCACGCGTTTGCCGTGATTTGGAGACCTATCTGCACATTCTATCGGTCATTCTTGGCTTCTTATGGTGTAGGCTGTTTTTTGATCTCATATTTTTTGCGCCCTTGCTCCCTTTGGGGCTGGGCTTTGTTGGATTGTGGGCTTCCTTTTCTCTAGCCTATCCTTTTATTCTTTCCGTAGCCTTGCCATTGTTTCCTGCCATATCACTCTGCTATTTTTGCTGTGATGTTATTTGGTCCAAGCCTGTTGGGCCTTTTTGGGCTTGTTACTTATGACTAAGTATAGTCATTTGGGCCTTCTCGGTTGTATTGCTTGCGGGCTCCTGTGTCCCATTTGTTTTTCTCTTGGGCATCCTTGGCCCATTTGCTTTCCTTGAGCTTCTTTGGCCCTTTTCTTAACTTTGCATTCTCATGGGCTTTTTACTAACTTCTTTAGGCTTCCCTGGCCCAATTACCTTATCTTTCATCATTGGGGCTCATGAGCTTGCCATCAACCCCTTACTTTCTTTGCTTGCATTACTTTGGGCTTGTTGTGGCCCATTCTCACTTTTCCACATCATATACTGCCCATGGGTTTGCTATTCCTCTCTTTCCGGACTTCTTTAAGTCTGTTTGCTTCCTCAAGGCCCATTTGTCTATTTCATGGACCTGTGACCCATTATTCCAGCCGCTTGGGCTTAATGGTTTTTTCTATCCATTTACCAATTCTTTTCTGTCCGTGTTGCTGGACTTCTTTCTATTTGGCTTCCCCTAAATGACTGTCAACAACTTGAAAATAAATGAAAATAAGTAATTTTTTATTCAATATAATGGTTTAGAAAAATTCTTTTTCTTTCATATTATTGGTTCCACATAACACTTCCCAACGTGGGCTATTCTATGGTGATGACTTCATACAAAACTCAACTGCAATTAAATCTACTATTCACCACCAATCTAATCTGTGTTATCTTGATAGTATATCTACAAATTGCATTCTCATATCCTCCATCATTTAGAAGGTAACTGAAGTAATGATTGTATGTAATGTATAAATTTTATTTTTTTACAATATAAAATTATTAAAATAGTTAAAATAAAATTGTTCTGGAAATTTTTTGAAATAGAATTTTAAATTTATTAAAACTTAGTTAATAGAGTTTCTATTTTACCTAAAAGTGAACTATCACAATTAATGAGAATTTAACAATTTTTTGCAAAGAGAAGATAACCATAGGCCCAAATTTTTTTTTTTTTTTGGAGAAAAAGCCCAATTTTTATTTTATAGCATAAGATGTTACAGTTAGATCCGTACCATATGTAATATGTTAGTCCATTATGATAGTTCCAAATAATATCCTAATACATATCTATATGAGTTTTCTTTTTAATGATACCATAAAAGATGAAGTTTAATAGAAGTCATTTAAGATCCAACGTATCCAATAAATTTTTTTAAAAAAAAATGTAATTTCAAAAGTCTTTTAATTTTAAATTTTTATAAAATAGACTCTATCTAAACTCTAAAGGAAAGCATTCAGAATGATCATATCATTGATACCATATCATGATGGTTGCAAATAACAATATTATTAATCATGATTAATAGATGAACAATGAAACTGTGAATTAACAATTTAACAATTCAAATACTAAGTTTAAACTACAACAACACATATACAGAAGACTCCAAATATTGGAACATACTTCTTCTGCCATTTTCATTATTCAATCAAAACCAAAGTTTCAAACATAATTCCAATTCAATTAAACCCAATACATACATACACATGAACGTAGATAATTCCAAAAATAAAAACAACAATCTCCAAAAGCCTCTGCCTAATACAGTCACTATTTATTTATTTATTTCAGATTGTGCATTCTTTAGTTCTTTTTCCTTTTATGTTTCATCAAACGTTTGCTAATTGACGAAAATATCTCTCATATAGTTAACATTAAACCTAATAAGAAAACTTTACATGCCTTTTGTTTTGAAGGCGCTCCAAGAACCAAAATAAAAAATGATATATATTTGTTGAGTCTAATTTGATATAATTATAGAGTTTAAATCCTACTGAAATTATAATTTCTAATCAATGTTAATATAAAAAAAAATGAAAAAAAGAAGAGAAAGAAAAAGTAATTGATAGATATAAGGAAATATGATAGATTTTTTTTTTTTTTTTTTAAATGTCATCAACGTAGAAATTATCAAATTAATAGAGATATATTCCATTTTTTTTTAGATAGATTTATATTAATGGAGTTATTATATAGTATGTTAGGATTATCCAAAAATTCCTTGATTAGGTGATAATTTAGGTCTTCTTTAAGTATAGTGGTTGTATGGCACCAAATAACTAAATTTAATTTTTTAAAAATAAATTTAATAAATTTTCTGCAATATGGTGCTATAAAATCGAAAGAATTAAATTGAATTAAATCTAATTAAAAAATATAAATAAAAAATGCTGATGTGGAAAATTGTGGAGAGGTCAACCAGAAGTCAAAGCAGGTTTAGGGGTATCAGTGACTACAGAAGATGAACTGGCCATGATAGTTTCTTCAAGAAAGAACTGTTTACCCAATACCTAACAAGACTAGAATGCCAACTCTAGGCTCAAACATCCCCAAGGTGACAATGGGAAATTGGATTCTTTGAGACTTTTGGAAACAAACTCCTTAGTGTTTTACTTGATTATCAAGTCTAGTGTCTGATGTGACTAATACAGAGGATCCATGTATTGTGGCAACTGTAAATCATAGAGTATACTAATCAGGACAATAATCAAAGTATACTAAGGGTAATAATCAAAGTATACTAATCAAAGGGGGTGGAAACTATACGTGGCTCGAATACCAAGTATAAAAGATAGAGAGTAGAAGAAATAGAGGGTGTAGTGGCTGTAAGAAGATTATGGTAACTGGTTAAGGAAATATAATGCTAAAGAAATGTAGAAAATTACGTGAAAGCATGGAATAGAACAGAGAACAAGATACAACAAACTAACTGATATTATTAGATTCAACAAACTTTTTACATAAGACATAAGGAGTTCTGAAAGAGGCTGTCTTTTGCCTTACAAAGATACAAAGAAGTTATTTATAGACAACGGAACTCAAACCATATTTAGATACAATTTACAATCAGCTTTGCATAAGATGGTAGTGGCCTGGCTTGTGATTGACAAGTGTTGAAGGAAGTAAGGGCTTGGCTGGAGATAAAACTGCTTCTGGATAAGCTTCTGCAGGGGCAATAAGTGTTCCTGACATGCATGGATAAGGCCGAGCTGCTTTAGGACGATTCTAGGATAAGTGTTGGAGCTGTTTAGTCCCATCCATCTCTTCCTTGAAACCATTCTTCATTAATGTCAGCGTCAACATCTGGTTTATGATCATCATAATAGGGGTCATCGTAACCAATAAAAGGATTGGGTATTTTCCAATGATCTTCATGTGGCCACTATTGTCTGTAAGCTTCTGGGGTGCTTGGTCCTATTTTAGATAAGGTTCCCTTATTAAGGGATTCTGCCTTTGTAAGAGCATGGTGACAAAATGCCCAAGTGGTGTCCAAGTGTAAGTGGAGGGTGTCATCTGGGTTAGTAACCCAATGCATTTCTAATGGGTGAAAGATTCCTTCTGCTCGGATATCTTTTTTTGAATTGAGCTTAGCAACCTTATAGTAATTTTGTGACCAAATCTTGGATGTTCTGTGATGGAATACTTTTTCCAATCTCTATTATGAGCATCATTTTTTAGGATTTCAAACCAGAACTTTAGAAAATCCGAAATGCTTACTTCAAAAAAATCTATAGAAGACTGTCCAATGACCATTTTCTTTTCTAAAAGCATTATTTCTTGAGATTTCACTCAATTATAAAATTCAGTGAGCAACCTTTCATGGGATTCTACATCTTTTGAGAACAAAAGGATGTCATCCACATAGATTAATGCATTGGCTAATAGTGGCTGGAACAACATTACCATTGATTTCTGGAATTGGGATAGGGCATTTTTTAGGCCAAAAGTCATGACTGCCCATTGGTAATTGTAAGGTTGAATTTATTCAACCATCTAATTGGTTTTATTCCGTGCCAAATTTGCTTGTGATTCAGCATTTAGTAACCCTGTATTTAGGTGGGTTTGTTGTAAGGGTAGTGAGTGAGATAGAGTGAAGATTGCTCAAGAGTGTGCAAGAAAACAGAGACTCGCGGCTGGGACTCACGGGTGACTCGCGGCTGCAAGCCGCCAGAAGCAGCACACGTGCCAAGCATGCTGGAAGATGAACAGTCATGCTAGCTGGAGCATTACAGGACAAAACAGGACAACTGGCCATACGGTTAACTCGTGACTGGATCTCGCGACTTAGTCAAGCCGCGAGGTCAAGCCGCGAGCCACCCCTGTTTTGTAAAACCTGACGTTTCACATTCCTCTCCCACTCCAGTATAAATACCCCTTTTACCCACGATTGAAAGAGGGCTTCCAGAGAGAATTTTGAGAGAGAAACCCTAAAGAAAAACAAGATTGTTTCACCCACAATCTATACCTTAGAGTCTCTTCAAATTCCTCTACTCTCTTCCTCTCCATTGTCAAATCCTTGAGAGGCATTATACCAAACCTGGTTCTCACCATCATCATCACTGTGAGACAGTTGTTTGGATTTCTGGGAAGCAGTTAGGAAGGAACTAATCTTCATTGGTTGATGCTACGGTCTAGTAGCGGAATCCGGGAAGCTAGAAAAGAAAAAGGTTCGGCGCAACCTCGTTGGAGCAAGAAGCTTGGAGGGCTTAGGTGCACTGGGTAGATTAGGCTTGGAGGGTCTATTGCTGTCCTTGTATCCCAACTGTATTTTCTAGTGGATTGTTTACCGCTTGGAGGGCGACAGAGAGGTTTTTTGCCGAGGACTTCGGTTTCCTCTTCGATAACACATCGCGTGTTGTCTTTGTGTTTGCATCTTCCTTCCTCTCTATCTTTGCCTTTTTATTATCTGCTGTGGTTTTATTTTGTTATGGCTTAGATAGTCTTTAACCAATTTCGTATTATAGCATGTGTTAAGTTTCCGCATACTAGTTGTTTGACATATTGCTTGTATTGGTTAAGTTGTAATTTGGGGGTCTAAACGTTCAAAGGTGTTTTGTACACGTTTTTTGAACTTTCAGTAATGGTGACCTGGAATGCAAAACGCTATCTTGTACCTTTCTTTTGGATGGATTCCTAATTGCCAAAATCCTGCTTTAAGATCAAATTTTGAAAATACTTTTGCATTTGAAAGATGTTGGAAGAAAGTACTCTTGTTTGGTAAAGGGAACTTGTCATCTACAAGAAAATGATTAAGATCCTGGTAATTAATTACCAATCTGAGTTTTCCTTGGATTTGCTTAGCATGCTTGTTGACATAAAAAGCTTCACATGCCCACGGGGAGGCTGTGGGTTCAATGAGGCCTTATGAGAAGAGGGTAGATAACTCTTGTTTAGTTAAGGCTAAATGTTCTAGGTTCATTCCTTTGTGGCTGACTTTTGTGGGGTTTACATCTTCCTTCTTTTTGAAGGGAAGGTGTATGAAAAAGTTTAGGTTCTTTCATAAGGGATTTGGATTTTTAAGGAGGAATTCAGAATGGATATTTACACAACAATCGTTAATGATCTAGATTCTCAAAGAGACAAAGGGGTCAATAGTAAATAGATGAGGGACTTGGGTCCAAGTGAGAAGGTTCTGTTTGTGCAAAAGTCCTTTTGAAGACCATCTAAGGCTAGGTATTTGGTGAAGGAGATCAAACCCTATAAGAAGGTCTCTGCTAGTAAGAAGGGATCCAAGGACTTGGTGTTTTATGGTGAGGGTTGGGAAAATTCTGATAAGGATAGGCTTACTTTTTTGGGTAATTAAGAATGTCTTTGCATTTGTTGCACGGAACATCTGGTTATGGGGCAACTAGAATTCTGTAGGTAAAATCTTAGGTTGGAGAATTGTTGTTGCAACTCCAGTATCAAAAAGGGCTATGACTGGGATGGGTCTAAAGTAAGTTTCTAGAAGGATATGTACTTGGGCTATAGGAGTGGGGCTAGTTAGAGGAGCTATAATGGGCTGGGATGTATAAATGGTTTGGATTTCTAGGTCTGAGGCATCATAACCATCTGAGTCTGAATCTTCTTCTGATGCGGAATAAGCCATGACTACTAGAGCTTGAGGAGAGTAGTCATCATCAAGTGAAAAAAAGTGATTCTACATCTAAGAATGGAGTATTATTTGCATGAATCTGGGCTTGTTCAAGAAGCTTTGTTGCTTTCTCTTTTTTTGGACAATTCTTTGCAAAATGGCCTGGTTTTCTACACACAAAATAGACTTTTTCTTTGAATTGTTTTCTTCTGAGAAACTTCCATTTTTCTTCCTGAAAAATTTCTTCTTTGGTCCTGCATGGTGTCTCCTTTTCAAGGGATACTTCTTAAAATGATTTCTCCTTTTTGTTGAACAGTCACAATTTTTTTCATGGCACTTTATCTGCAAATCTTTCCTTTTGCAACTGTCTTTGAGTTTACTATGAACTTTTTCAATTTCTAAAAGAAATTTTCTCTGGTTGCAGAGCTTTTCTAGAGCAATGAGCATATGCTAATAAATTTCTCCCAAGGAGGCTTGTTGCAAGGTTATTCTTTGGAGGTTCATCATGCGAAGAGTTTCATCTCCCAATGGATTCGGGAGGGAATTAAGGAAAGTATGCTTGATATTGACATCATCTATGCCATTGATAGAATAAAATTGTTTTAACATCCTATCAAAGTGCTTCTCTAGATCTTTTCTTTCAAATAAGCAACACTTCATGGCCAAGAATTCTTCTCGTGCTACTTTTGTATAATGTACAAGCAAGCCAAGAAATTCATTATGGAGAATTGTGAAGAAATCTTCTAATGTTTGGCATTGGGCTGCTTGTCTTTGCTGAAATTCTCCTAAATTGATCCACCATTCTCTTATTCTTCCTGTGAGTCTTGCAACAAACTTAGCGATAACTTGGGCAACAGTAGAATTCAGGGCTTGGAGTTTAGCAGTGCACCATGAAAACATGTTAAAAAATTCATCATGCCATCTGGAGGGAGGAATATTATCAATGGTAAACAGATGTTTTGAATTTGTACTTGATGATTGGGTTAAACAGTTTTGGTTGTTGGGGACAAAAGGTGGTGAAGGAAAAATTGGAGGCGGTAGTGGAGGTGGTTTAGGACAGAGGACATCACCTTCTTCTACAGTTGGCTGGTCATCTGTCATAAACACTTATTCTAGACCAAGATCAGACAGGTCTAAGTCAGTAGCATCAATTACCGGTAGCATAAAGGTTTCTAAAAAAAAAAAAAAAATTACCAGTAGCATAAAGGATCTCTTGGACCTTCAAGGGTGAGGTTTTTTAGGAATGATGAAATTGGATTTGGAAGGTCAGGATCTACAGCGAACATATTCACGTCCGGAGGTTTTGAAGAAGCACCAATGGTTGGATCTGGAGAATGGTATAATGGTTCTTTGTCCTTTTTCTTAGGAGGGGGTTCATTTTGTAACCTGGTTTGGAATTCTGGTTTAAGTAGAGATGGATATGTTATGGCTAAGAGAATTCCACTTGTCGTGAAAGGGTTATAATCAGGATGTGTCATGGCTAGTTGTTGGAGATTTTGTCCAAGAGAGGTTAATGAAAATGGAGAGGTTAAAGGTATGGACAGATCTTTATATAATGATTGTCGAGGTTGGAAAGGAGTATAGACAAGCATCGAGGAAGGTTGGGTAACTATCTTTTGTGATCCTTCTATGGATTGAAGTTGTGTCAGTAGTTGCTTTCTTTCCTTTTCTTTCTGCCCTATGAGAGGGAAACAAACAAACATATCCTTGACTGTGGATACAATTGTTGCAAGCTCTTGTTCAACCATCTTGATTTTTTTTTTTTCAAATCATCAACAAGAGAACTTGAAGATGAGAAGTTGTGGGTAATTACCTCAGCTAACTTCTGTTGGTTATCAAGGATTTTTGAAAGGGCTTGGTTTTGTGCCACAACATTTTCTGCTTGCCAATTTAGAGCTGCTTCTGCTGACGAAACATGCCTTTTGGTTCCATCTGGGTTGGTTCCAATAGGGTTTTTGATTTTCCAAATATGCTTTGTGTTGGTCTGAGGATGTTCAAAACTTTCAAGAGGAGGAAAATCTAGTGAGTAGGAAGGTGAAGCACAATCAAACATGTAACATGATAAGGGTTTTTGTGGATGGGTTTGACTAGTAGGAAAAGGTTGGCATTTGGGTATTTAGGGAAGAACCTTCTGGTAGTATGGAATTAGTGGAGGTTTAGGGTTTTGATCATGATTTTCTTTGGACTTGGTTTCTTTACATGGAGGAGAAGGAGGGATTGTTTGCTTTCTGGATCTAGGATAAAGAACATAATAGTCAAATTTTGTAGAGGGTTCTCCAAGCAGATTAACTTTTGGATCACCTGCTTCATATCTTTCTTTGAGGATTTGTTGAGTGGATTTTTTCTTTCTTCTTCTTGAATGATCTTCTTCAAGAGTTTCTTCTTTTCTACATTCAGCACAGTCGCAAATATCCCACCATATGTGGCTAGAGGGTGATTTGCCTTCATAGCAAGGCTTTCCATCTTCACGAAACACATTAATCTTAAGACCATCTTCACAAACATATGACACAGGTTAGAGCATAGATATCTGAGTTGGAAAAACTGTCACATCTTTCTTTTCTGGTGGGGCCACCAAAAACCTTATCTTAACTTCGCCATTTTCCTTCCTAATAAAGAAAGGATTGTTCGATTGGACTGGCTTAATTGCTTGGTGAAGCGTCTCATATTTCGTAATCCATGATCCTAGGAAAAGAGAAGTCATCTGGTTTCTTGTGAGTTGTCTCGGGACAAACATACACATGGGGGTCATTCCTGGATCAACTTGGATCAACAAAGCATCATTGGATTGGGCCATGTCTGGGACTGCCATATCAAAGGCATGATTTGAAGCTTTTAAGCAAGCTGATAGTGAAGTGTAGCGACAAATCTGTCTTGTACTTGAGAGGCTCCTATAATCTGAACTTGCATCTTAAGAGCATCACAAAGGTGAGGATCTTTGAAGGGCATATTAAAGTTTGGAAAGAGTGTGACGAAAACTGTTCTTGCATTTAAAGTGGTTTGAATAGTTCCTATGACTGCATTTTGATATTCCAAAAATCTGGAGTCAAGGAGTGAAATCCTAAAGGCTACAGGGAATCTCTTTCTTCCATGGAAAGTTAGTGTCAATCTTACCGCACCAAAATGAAGATGTGTGTACCCTTGTCTTTGCCATGGAATTACAAACTCTCTGGGAAGAGCAAGGCTGATGAAGTTTTCATTTTCACTTGCTGGAATATTGAATTGATCAAACTTGGAAGCCTAGACATATTCTTTTGAAGCTTGTATGCAAGCTGATAGTGAAGTGTAGCGGCAAATGTGTCTTGTACTTGAGAGGCTATAAGAGATAGAGAGTAGAAGAGATAGAGGGTGTAGTGGGTGTAAGAAGATTATGGATAGAGGGTGTAAGAAGATTATGGTAACTGGTTAAGGAAATATAATGCTAAAGAAATATAGAAAATTACGTGAAAGCATGGAATAGAACAGAGAACAAGATACAACAAACTGGCTGATATTATTAGATTCAACAAACTTTTTACATAAGACATAAGGAGTTCTGAAAGAGGTTGTCTTCTTTTCTACATCTAGCACAGTCACAAATATCCCACCATATGTGGCCAGAGGGTGATTTGCCTCATTGCAAGGCTTTCCATCTTCACAAAACGCATTAACCTTAAGGCCATCTTCACAAACATATGACACAGGTTGGAGCATAACAATCTAAGTTGGAAAAATTGTCACATCTTTCTTTTCTGGTGGGGCCACCAAAAACCTTGTCTCAACTTCGCCATTTTCCTTCCTGATAAAGAAAGGATTGTTCAATTGGATTGGCTTAATTGCTTGGTGAAGCGTCTCATATTGTTAAAGAGTGTATTTTAGTACACTCTTTAACAATACATCTTTACACCACCACTGCCATTGTGACTACAACCAAAATCACCTTAACTACCGCCACAACGACCCACAAATCATCCTAATTATTGTAACCCAATGACAACCACAACCCAAAATCACGACCCACAAACCTACCAAGACCCATATGCACCACAACAAGTAGGATCGACCCATATATTATGTTCACATATTACTTATATGTAAATAGTTATCCATGTTATTTGTATATTATATTCACATGTTACTTGTAAATAAACAATGTTTTAAATACAAAAGCCAAGTATTTTAGGGCCTGTTTGGTAAGAGTATTTAAATATAGTTTTTTTGTTTTGCAATCTATAAAAAGGTGGGTTCCACATTTGAATTTATTGTTTGACTAATGTTCTCAAAATACAATTTTCAGAAAATTGTATCCTATTTTCCTTGTTGAGTACAGGATTTTGAAAACGGCTAAAAGGATGTTTTCAAGACTCAGAAAATGTTTTTAATGGCATAGTTGTAAATAAATTGAAAACAATGGACCCCATAGATTTGTCGAAATTCTTCTATCTCTTAAATTAAGGAGCTTATCTTTATCAAAAAAAAAAAAATTAAAACACTTCAAATCTGAAACTTATCATTATTAAAAAAAAAAAAGAAGATACATAAGCTCTAATCTCTTATCATTATCTAAAAAAAAAGAAGAAGTAATTTACAGATTCTATACGTTATTTTTTGTAATTTTGAAAAAAAAAAATCTCAAAAATAGAAATGGTCTCCCAAACTTTTTTTTTAGTATTTTGAAAATTATTCTTAAAAGTGGGAGCCAAACACATATAATGTAAAAATTGTTATTTCAAAACTAGTTTTAATTTCAATTATTTAAAAATTGTTTTCACAATGTTTTGAAAACAAAAACAAAAATCTTCTTACCAATCAGGCCCTTAGTTACTTTCTAAAAATTGAATTGTTATAATTAATTCAAATGAGATACTATTTTTTGAATATGTATCATAGAATGTCTAACACTTTTCCCACACACAATTGAGCTTCTAAGTCCAAAGTCTTTGGTTCAAAACTTTTTTCCTACTTTATTAGCTTTGAAGTACTTAGGAAGACCTTGAATTAATTAGATAATTATAATAAATTAGACAATGAGTGATCAATTACACTTAGAAACCAATGGTTCGTAGTGACTCTTAAAAATTAAGTAAGTAAAATGATTTATTCACACACAAATCACTCTAGTATCAATAAAGCAAACATATCATCATACGTTGCCAATTCAAAAGTTCTGAAGTCATCGAGAGCGAGTGGGCCATTTGATTGAAGGGAAAATCGGCTCCCAAAAATATTATTTTAATTATTTTATTAATCATGTCATCTTTAAGTGTGTTAGGTTATCCTTCTGTTAGTCACATTATCAAATTCCTTTACTGAAATGATAGCAAGGATTGAAACAAAAATTTTAGAAACACAAGGACTAAAATAAAAACAATAAAAAAAACGTAGGGATTAAAAGTGTATTTTGCTAATATATAATAGAATTTCAACTCAATTAATAGTATATATTAAAATAATCTATAATCTATAATATATATATATATATATATATTAATAGGTAAAGCTCAAAAAAAGTTCACTTAGAATTTGAAATTAGAATTCAATTTTATACTATGTGTTTAAATTTATGTGGAGACCACATCATAATTATTCACTTAAATTTTTTAATTTTTGTGCTAAGTGAGTTAATGAGTGCAAAATACTAAGAATCTAATCTAATATTAATGAACTATATATATATATATATATATTTTAAATAAAAAAAATAATCACATATACTCAATAAAAATCATCACACAACAAAGATCACCACACATTCTATCTTATTAAAAATTAGAAAAAAAAATATCATAAGTTGTATTAAATTTGGGTAAGAATTTTAATATATGACTAATTATGTTTACTTTTTTAAAAAAAACTTTGTTTAATTTTAAATGTATCCATATGTATACACGTGTTACATGTTTTTTTTTAAAATAATTTGATTAATCATTTATATTTTTATAATAAAAATTGTGTTTAATTTTAAATGCATCAATGTGTTTGCATGGGTTACATGCTAGCCAATATATCAATATATATATATATATATATATATATTAAACCGAAACCTCTAAAGCTCCCACAATTTTCCATGTCAGCACAATATTAAAAAAAAAAGCATAAATGCAAAAAAAAAAAAAAAATAAAAAACATAAGCGCAAAAAACCTTTTCTAAAACCTGATAAAAACACCCTATAAAAACCAAAAAATAAAAAAAACATAAGCACAAAAAAGAAGAAGCAAACCCACGCTCTATCGTTCCTCTCTCTTCTCTATTTCTCTACCTTCTCCTTCCCCAACACCCAACACTGAAAATCAATCTTGCCAAGAAGCCATCCCCACATTGTCAGATCCGAGATAGAAAGAAAGCATCACCAAACATATGGTTTGGTCCTTCGGCAATACATACAACTATGGTTTCACAGTCGTAGAGTTTTTCCGAAAGCGAAGGTGACGATGGGACGCAACAGAGCTTGAAGAGAAAATCAAATCAAACACCACCACTGCTGGTAAATAATTTTCTATACCATTTACATATTTTATTTCTATAATTTTCCCAAATGATATTGAAAAATTATCATAGTTTTTGTGTTCGGATAAAACCATTTCTTGTAAAGTATTTGGGATATTCAGTTATGTGTTAAAATTGATTAGGAATTCATAAACCTATATTATATTTTGATTAGGAATTCATAACCCTAACCAAATTTGATTAGGAATCCATAACCCTATATTATATTATAAATAATATTTTTTTTAGGGATTATTTGTTACCAAGTAACTCACGGCTGAAAATTTTAATTTCTAATTCTTTGAGATTGTGTATTTGAAATTCTTTTATGATTCATATGTTAGATATTGGGATTGGTATTGATGGTGGGATAGGTTTATATTGTAGAAAACAACATTTAGATAGTTTTGGTAATAGTTGATAGTATTGTACAAATGTTTTTTTTTTGGCTGCACTATTGTAACAATGATTTACCATATTGATTATTAGTTTGTGGACTGGTGTCACTTTGGAGCTTTAGGGGCTTGTGTTGGGCTACTATTGTTGTGGACTAGAAGAGTAGTAGAGAAACTTGATGGGGTTAAGGGAAATTATTTAGTTTATGTAAGTTTGGATGTGTGGATGATTAATAGAAGTCAGTGTTTCAAGTGCCCATGGTCCCAATTCTGAGCATGACAAATATGTGGGCTTGGTGGAGTCTTGGAGGAGATTTTGATATGATTCCATTTAAGAAGTAGGTTTGATTTTTTTAATGATTTATTTCATGGTGTGTTTGTGCATTAAGATCAGGGTTTTTTACCCTTAATAACTTCAAATGAATCAAAGCTTTTAGAAAGTTTTATTATTTTACTTAAAAAGTGGATTCCCTTTTAAATTTGATGGAAGCCATGAGATCAAGTTCATAAAACATTCTTAATTTTGATCAAGAGTGTATGTCAATTGTTTACAAAGTGAAACAACTACCATTGATAATGGTTTCAACAGATTAATATATTTTCCATAGTTTGTCAACAGATTAATATTCATAGATTTTATATTGCCATGGAGACTTGCTGACAAAATCACATGGTAACGTGCTTACATAAAAATTAAATAAATAAAAAAGTCAATATGTAAATCTTCTACAAAACAATTGAAATATTTAACTTTCTCATCATCGATGTAGAATTTCATAGTCTTCTCTTTGGTTATATTAGTCCTACCTTTGTATTGCTTTGTTTTGTTTATTTTATATTTTTTAAAATCATTTATTTGTTTCTTTTGTTACAATTTTATATAGTGCTGAGGTTAAGGTGTACATGACTGACAGTTTTTAGACCCCTTAAACAATTGATTAAACCTAGGTAATTAACCAAGTTGTTACTTAGTCCAATTAAATAAGTCTAGGTTATCACAATAATAAAGATCAAATCATACAAAGCAGCGGAAAATAAATAACACACGATATGATCACCCAGGAAACCAAACCGGTAAAAACCTGGGGAGGATTTGACCTAGCTATCCTCAAGGTAAACTTGAATCCACTATCAGAAAGAATCGAAGTTCATACAAAAGGACTTACAAGCACCCCCGCTCGACTTCCTAATGCTACCAACCAGTAGAACTTACTGACACGACCACGTGCAAGCTTCGAATCCACGGACTCCTTCTTTCTTTGGATTCCCACCAACTACAAGCACCCCCGCTTGTGTATTCTTTAAGCTTTAATGGCAGCAACTGTTTTGATCATCAAGGTGTAGAGAATATCTCCTCCTTGAAAACCCTAAGTTTTGTGTAAAAGAAAACTCCTCTAGATCTCACAAGAGATTTACACAAACCGCAATATGAGCAACACTAAAACGTGGCTAGGGTTTGCCTTTTATACTTAGGACAAATAAGAAACCCTAAAAACGTTTTAAAACAATTAGGGCTAAGTTGGAAAATTCTGTAGAAAAGCAATCTGCCCGAGCTTCGATCGGTCAAGTCTAAGCTTCGATCGATCGAGCCATGCCGAAAGCCACAGTGCTTTCTGCTTTACACTCGATTCCAACTTTACATTGACATACAACTTTGAGCTCGCTTTAAACACTTCTAAACACATTGTTTTGATCATGGTTTGCCAACAATACAAATTAGAGTTCTAAATACACAAAGTCCTAAACTTTAGAACCTAACAAACTCCCCCTTTGGCAATCCGTGACAAAACACAACTTAGAAGCTCAAAGTTTACAAAATGAAAAGCCCTTTACAAAATAATGCTCATAAACCAAATTCAATCCTAACTACTATCCATCAGTTGCAAGTGTAGACAGCAGCATGACTGAATCAACCTGTATATTTCCTGAAACACTCAACAAACACATAAACGCATGTGTAACAGAAAAACAAAAACAGTAAATCAACAAATATGCAATCTAACTCTCCCTCTAAGTTAGATACATCAAAAACAATGTTAACTTAATGTTAACTCCCCCTAAACAGAACATTCTTGTATTTTCCACACAGTTCATCTAAATCTCTCCCCCTTTTTGTCACGCATTGACAAAGACAACTCAAACAAAGAGTTGACAGAAAATATACGCAACAGAGTAAGAGAAAATAGAGAAAGAAGAGAACACAAAACAATTCAACTCTATAGGAAATAGAGACAACTCCCCCTATGAACAACAAAGGTTAAAAACAAGCTTCTCCCCCTATAAAAATAGGAAAAACAAAACAAGTTTTGGGAAAAACAGTTTTAGGGAAAAATAAAGGGATTGGGGATAAATAAAAAGACACAAACCAAGTTTAAAAAAAAACTAAGTTGAGGATACACATGAAGAAAAATATTCTCTCTTTCAATAAAATGCAAACATGGCACTATGTGACCCATAAATAGTTGCATGAGTAGAGAAAATATTTGCACATTGATTATCCATCATATCTCTTAAGAAAAATATTTTCTACAGTTCACAAATAAAAATAGCATATACTAGAAAGTACATAGCTCAAAAATTAATCAATCAATTTTTTGATCAAGTTGAGTACCCAATATAGCAAAGTATATGCATGTTATGTGTGAAAATAATGAGAGATATGACTGCAAAACTGCAAGATGGATACAAAAACAATGCAATGCATGTGAATCCTAAACATAAATGATGCATGGAAAAATCAAATTTTTGAAAAACAGAGTAATTTAATGCAGAAACTCCTCAAAACACAATATTTCATGAATGAAATGCATGAGTATGAGATTAAAAGTTTTTCAAAACACTTGAATTCAACCCAGATCTTCCAAAATCAAGATTTTCATTCAATTTGTCCTCAAAGCACAAACATTAAACACATTTTGCATTAAAATCAATGAACTTTTAATCTTGAATGGCCACAACAAAATCACACACAATATAATGTACCAAGTTTAGCAAAGAGTAACTTGTGTAGTGTGTGCAACTAGTAAAAACTTGAGATACATGTGAGGTGATATGTGAATAGAAATCAAACACAAAGTTTACAAAATTCATCACATAGAATTTGAAAGAGACTATCACCAAAAGAGTTACATCATATAACTCCCACATCTCCTAGAAAACAAGCTTGCAATCATGTAAGTTTCTTGATTTTATGCCTCATAATATACACACCAATTTTAATTATGTGATTTGGCATCAAGCCTAATAGTACACACCAATTTTAAGTATTAAGTAATTAAACCGAGGCTACACCTTATGTTCTTTTTGTGCATGTGCTACACTTTCTCGAGCACAAAATCTTATGACATGCACTAAGGTGTTCATGATTGGCTAGTAAATAGTGGTGAGATGGTTATTTATGCCTTTCTCTAAAGGTTTAAGTCCGACAGTCCAAGACATGTGACTTCAAGATCAAAACAAAGTGATCAAAGCCAGAAACATCTCCCACACAACATGCACTACAAAGCTCAAACTAGTAAAGTGCAATAAAAGAAGCTTATCCAAGCTAAACAAGGTACATAAACTTGCCAAACATTGATTATAAATCCAAGATGTGAAATACAAAACACAAAAATCTTTTTGGTTTTTTATTTTTTTTTTTTTATTTTTTTTTATTTTTTAAATTTATGACCAAAAACAAAAAAACACACATTTTGCTAGATGATTAAAAATGCAATGCATGACAGTGCTTAACTAAGCTATCTTAATTAACCCTTGAGTACATGTACAAACTAGTACATACTCACATAAAATCAAAAATAGCTTTCAAGTTTCTCCACAATGTCAAGCATGTTCTAAATCAAGAGAGATATCATAATTCATGTAATCCTCAAAACAAATAAAACTAGACACAAAATAAAATATTTTTGTCTTTTTGAAATTTTTTCAATGTTTTTGGATTTTTTTTTAATAAAAAACATTCTAAAAGAAACAAAACAACCAAAAACAAAAACAAGGCATGTCCACAAACAATTGAAAGAATTAAATTAGGGACAAGTCAGCAACACTCACCTTGGAGAATCTTTTCTCACCCATCTAGCACGAGTCTTCGGCTTTGTAGGTGAAAATCCATGAGAAGCAAAGTGTATTTGAGGAATTACACCAATCTTCTGAGAAAGACTAAAATCCTGCAAATTCCTTTTACAAGCCAACAAGCTCAAATTTTTCAAAAGAATATGAAACAATTTATATGGACTTATGGCAGGAGAAATATCATCACAAATCCTAGATTGAAACACAGAATGCTTAAATTTCAGTTTATGACAATTAGGATGAATGTGACCACGGACACCACAAAAGTGACAAACAGGAACAAATTTAGGAACATCAGTATTCCTAGTGGAGTTTCCGATCACAGGCTTTGGTTCTTGCCTCAACAAAGAACAATTTGGTCTAATCTGACCAACAACACCACAAAGGTGACAAGTAGGCACAAAAACAGATTTATTGTGCTCTCTAACAGTAGGTTTAGACTTAGGTTTAGAAACTTCAGCGTTAACATCAGAACTTTTACCTTTGTCTAACCTAGCAAAATAAGCATTTTCTTTATTATTCCTCTTGAAATGAGGGATATAAACTTTCTCAGTTTTAGGCTTAAGAGAAACAGAAATACTTCTGTTATCAACAGCAGGCTTGGTATTAGTCAAACTTTCAATTTTAGCTTTAGATTCATCTAACTCTTGTTCCAAGCTTTTCATCTTCTCATCTTGAGAGGAAATTTGATTTCTCAAAAATTCATTCTTTTTATTAGATTCATCTAATCTAACAATCAATTCCTCTTTTTCAAGATTAGCCAATTTTAACTCTTCCTTTAATTTCTTAGCAATTTTCATAGATTTCAATAATTCCTTACGAAGAGTTTCACAGGTATCAATAAAATCAACAGAAGCATGAGTAGAAACATGATCAGAAAGACACTTCAAATTATCCATGACAACAGGGGTCAAGGATCAGCTCTTAGATCAAAAGATCTAAAACAAAAGAGCAACCCGCTCTGATACCACTTGACAATTTTTAGACCCCTTAAACAATTGATTAAACCTAGGTAATTAGCCAAGTTGTTACTTAGTCCAATTAAATAAGTCTAGGTTATCACAATAATAAAGATCAAATCATGCAAAGCAGCGGAAAATAAATAACACACGATATGATCACCCAGGAAACCAAACCGGTAAAAACCTGGGGAGGATTTAACCTAGCTATCCTCAAGGTAAACTTGAATCCACTATCAGAAAGAATCGAAGTTCATACAAAAGGACTTACAAGCACCCCCGCTCGACTTCCTAATGATACCAACCAGTAGAACTTACTGACACGACCACGTGCAAACTCCGAATCCACGGACTCCTTCTTTCTTTGGATTCCCACCAGCTACAAGCACCCCCGCTTGTGTATTCTTTAAGCTTTAATGGCAGCAACTGTTTTGATCATCAAGGTGTAGAGAATATCTCCTCCTTGAAAACCCTAAGTTTGTGTAAAGGAAAGCTCCTCTAGATCTCACAAGAGATTTACACAAACCGCAATATGAGCAACACTAAAACGTGGCTAAGGTTTGCCTTTTATACTTAAGACAAATAAGAAACCCTAAAAACGTTTTAAAACAACTAGGGCTGAGTTGGAAAATCAGTGTTAATGCTTCAAGGAACAAGGTTTCAAGTTCAAGTGTTAAAGCCATGCAAGTTTGTCCAAGAATCAAGTGAAGAAGTGCTAGATTTTAAAACTTAAAAGCTAGTATCTATCGAGGTTTAAAAGGCTATTTAAGCCCGATGCTCAACAGATTTAAGAAAATCAGTTTTTTAGATTTGATTTCACTCCAATCCGTGAATAGATGTTTGGGCTTTCTTTTCTCACAACCCTAAATATATATAAGGATTGTTTTAAGGGCTGTCACAGCTGATGCACCTCAATGCAAAAGTTTTTCACAAGCATATTGTGAATCGGAGACATATGCCCTAGTTCATCTTTCTATTCAAAAAGCTGCTGTGTTTGTACATCGTAGGGTTTTGTAACCAAGGGGTTTCATGATCTTCATCGTGTTAATAAACTAAAGAACTTTGCAACTAATATCCTTCTCAAGTTGGTGTGTAAGCCGCGTACTGGGATCCGCACATCGAATTGGTTAGTCACGTACTAGGAGCTGTGCATTGAAAGGAGAGATTGTCACTACAGAACAAGTCCAATTGGGTACCGGGGTAAAGGTTCAACTATAGGTTGGTATAAGGTATTGGAATTCCTTTACTTGTAACCTCTTGTTTTGATAATAGTGAATTCTTGGGAGTGGTGACCTTAAAATCACCTGGTGGGGTTTTTTCCGTGTAGGTTTTCCCCATTCGTAAACAAATCACCTTGTCAATTTATTTTCTGCTGCATTTTAACTTAGTTGGTGATTTTTTTGTGCTACCCCGCTTATTGCATACTAATTGAATTAATTAATTAGGCTAATTAATTGGTTAATTCATCACAAGGGGTCAATACATTCTTGGCCTATCACTTTCATATATGGCTGTTAGAGACAATTTTGTGATGCCATCTCTAATCACCTATCCTCTAGATCATATGAAACCGTATATAGTAAAAAAATTTCATTGCGAATCCCTTTAGTTTTTTTTTTTTTTTTTGATTAGTCTTTATAGGTTTTAAATGCTTATATTGTGATTGAGTTATATAATTTCTTGTATGTGTGCAATAAATCTTTTATTTGATCAGATTGTCAACCATTCTTGAATATTTAAGAAAAAATTAAAGCTCTCTATAGTTTCTTTAAAGTGGTTTCTAAAACAATTTTACTCTTAAGGAAAATTTCTTGACAATGGGCTATAATTGTTATAGTTATTATTGTCTTATCAAAGTAGGTGCTAAATTTGATGTCTAAACTTCTTTACTATTTAGACAAAGAAGTATTAAAACAAAGAACATGGAACTAACTACAACCATGATTCTCTACCAAATTGCTTCCAAGGATATTCTCATCATTTACTGTTTTCTATCTTTGACAAGCTAATTAATTTTATGTATCTTTGTTATACTACTATGTTTTGTTTGGGTTCAATTTTGTTGTGTTACATTTACAGAGTAGTATTTATTCTATGGAGTATCTAAATGAAAGTTTGAATTATTATATAGACAAACAGAAAGAAAATTAGAAAGTCAAGATCAGAGTATCAAGGATGTGGGATGCAATCTACTCAAAAAATAATGAAATTATTAGTTTAGATAAGATTTTAATTGATGAGCAAGTTTGTTTTTCTTTTATAGCTTTTAATATTGTTCGATCATTATATAACTTATGTACTCTATCTATATAAAACTAATGCACTTTACTTGCAGAATAATGACTATAATCTCAAGTATGGATGGGAATTCTTCAGGAGGTTCACTCTTTATCTCTCAAGGAAGTAATTGAATTCATGTTATGATTAAAGCAGATGATTCAGAAACTTAGTGTTAGTTGCATTGTGATAATTGGTAGTTGTTGGCATTGTACTAGGAATTAATGCTAAGTTTAGGGTGTTTTGGTAGATATTTCGCAGATTCTTAAAAAAGGACTTAGTGAATAGTGAGAAATATTAATACGGGTTGTGTTTGCTTGCTTCATGTTAATAGAAAGTTGCAGGTTTATTCAAATGTTTATAAGATGAATTGACCATCCCACATTATGAAATCAGAAGACAATACAATTTTATATATTAAATGCAGGAGAGTATAACTTATCGACAACAAGTGGAACAAGAGTTCATATTGATTTGGAAATTCCTAAGACTGCTAATTTCAAAGATTAGTAATTGCTTTGTTTTGGATTCATGCTTTTTATGTACTTCAATATTTACAATCTTTACAATCCTATGTCTAATATCTTTATGTAATATAATGGGCTGGTGGAAAGTAACCAACCAATAGTTCAAATGCCAAAACAATTTAAATCATAAGTGACAATTCAAGAAGAGATGAACATCAACAGAAGAACCATAAGTGAAATGTGAAATAACCAAAATTATGTGGAACTCTAATAATGAGGTAAGAAGAAAGAAAACCTTGAACAATCACATTGTGTCCTTAACATTGCTTTATGTACTATAGACCTACTTTTACAAAATTTAACTATAAAATTGTGAATTGATTGATATTCAGTAATTAAATGGAAAATCTAATTGGAAAAGAATTTGTTTTCCAAATAAACTAAATGACTATAATCTCAAGTATAGAAGGGAATTCTTCACCATGAAGAAAGTTTTTGAATCTTTTGAAGAAACCGATAAAGCAATTCAGCTTGATAAAATGACAAAAGTATGTATTCTTTAATATAGCAAAATTGTAAATTTGATTTTTAACTTCTATGATAGGCCAAGAATGTATTGACCCCTTGTGATGAGTTAATTGATTAATTAGCCAAGTTTATTAATTAATCAAATTAAGATGCAAGATGCGTGGTAGCACAAACAAATCACCAACTAAAATAAATATGTAGTGGAAGATAAATTGGCACGGTGATTTGTTTACAAATGGGGAAAACCCATACGGCAAAAACCTCACCGGGTGATTTTAAGGTCACTACTCCTGAGAATCCACTATTATCAAAACAAGCGGTTACAAGTAAAGGAATCTTAATACCTTATACTAACCTACAATTGAATCCTTACCCCAATACATAATTGGACTTGTTTTGTAGTGACAATTTCTCATTTTCAATGCACGGCTCCCAATATGTGACTAACCAATTGCGCGGATCCCAGTATGCGACTTAATCACCAACTTGAGAAGAATTTGGGGTTACAAAGTTCTTCAGTTCATCACATGATGAAGATCAAGAAGCTCATAGGTCACAAAACCCTAAGGTGTACAAACACAACAGCTTCTTTAAGAGAAAGATGAACTAGGGCGAATTTTGTCTCTAGTCACAATTTGCATGAACAAAACTGTGCTTTACACTTGTGCAACTGTGCGTAACTTTTGACGGCTCTTAAAATAATCCTTATATATATATTTAGGGTTGTGAGAAAAGAAAGCCCAAACATATAACCACGGATTGGATGAAAAACATCTCTGAAAAATTGAGTGTCATAAACCTCGATAGATAGCCATCTATCGAGCTAGTTGTCGAGCCACAGGCTTCAGCAGCTTTTAAACCTCAATAGATACTAGCTGTTGAGCTAGCTGTCAAGCTACCGTTATGACCGTTAGAATCTCAAGATCATTTTTAAGATATGCAATGAATGAATTAATGCATGTAATGCAACTCTAAATTTTGGGTATATGAATGGTCACTAGTCATCCTCCTAGATTAAATTATGGGTGCAAAATTAAGTGTCTACACCCTCATCACTCACTCTCAAGTCCAGCCACCTCCCTCTCCCTCACTTTCACTCCCACTTGCTGCCGTTGCCTTCCTCCATCTCGTTGTCACCGGTCTTCCTTCTCCACCTCACCGGTCCATCCTCCCTTCCTCTCACAACACCGCTCACTCCTTCACCTCACTGCTCCCTCCTCCCTGCCTCTCAATTCTCCTCTCCTTCCTCTTTGCCTCCCTCACCTCGCCTTGATTGGAAAAAGGAGGGATTTTTGTTTTGTTTTTCAGGTGTGTTGTGGTTTTGTTTTTGGAGAGTCTGAAATAGTGATATCTTTCAGGTTGTAAAGGGAAAATCTTGTTATTTTGTGTTGGTGTCAAAGGAAAAAGGAAGAATTTTGATGTAATTGGGTTATATTTGGGATTTTGTATTTGGGTTTGTGATTTTTTTTTGTATTATTTCATTGTCAAATGTATTTTGAAGGTTATGTATTTAGGATTTCTGTATTTGGGTTTGTGATTTTATGTGTTATTTCATTGTCAAATGTATTTTGAAGGTTATGTATTTAGTATTTTTGTATTTGGGTTTATGATTTTGAAAGGGAAAATGAAAATTTTGAAATTAAATTATTGTAGATTTGTGTGATTTTGCTGTCAAATGCTATTGATTTAAAAAAAAAAAAAATTAATTGGGCCATGGTTCAGGTCCTTCAGGGACCTAGTATTGGGCCTTGAAGTGGCAAATATGGGTGGAGCCCGACGGGGCGGGTTTGGGGGTTAAAAAAAACCCTATTTATTGAACGGTGCGAGATCGGGTTTCGGGGGTGGGTTTGGGCATAAAGAAACCTGCCCCGAACTTGACCCATTGTCATTCCTAATTATTATGGACTTCCTTAATAGTCTATCTTTTTTTTTTTTTTTTTCATCCATAGTCCCAAAAAATGATGTGTAAACAACCTAGAACAATTCTTTCTTAAAAAAAAAAAATTACAAAGGATTGTCATATGCAATGTATATTGGGGTCTTCTGACAAAACCCTTCTACACTAGATATATCATATAACACATTAATAATGCATTGATGGAACATGATAGGAAATTCATGTTGACCTTTAAAAAAAAAAAAAAAAAAAACTTTAAAAAGAATTATTTTGATTCAACCATCTCTTTTTTTGACTTGTCTAGTTGACTTATGTATTTGGATACCAGTTAATTACATAATGTCCCTAGTTACTTGTATCTCTTTTAGGAATCATAACCGATTTCATAAATCTATATTTGAAATTTTAGTTTTGTTGGGTGGATACTTTGTACCATAAAATGTTATTTTTGTATCACTCCATTAATTCCCCCCCCCCCCCTCCCTTTAAAAGCCTTGGTGGAACTTAGAAATTTTTCTTTTTATAAATGAGTTGTTGTATTTGTTGTTTCATGTTTACTAAAAGTTTAAACATGGTGAGACATAAGTAGTGTGCTTTTATTTTATCTTATAAAAAAGACACAATATAATTATTTTCTCAAAATATGTATATCTTTGTTTCATGTTATAAATATTTATTTTCATTCATTTTTAATTAATTGTAGCATTGAACATAGTGAAAAGGGTTAGTGATTAGTATATATAAAACCAACAAACATTTTGTTAGGACATATGTGAATCATTTTTAGGAACATATGTCAATATAGAATTGGCTAATCCTTTGACAAAACATACTTTACTTGTACTTGGGTAGATCTCGGATGTGTTTAATGTTTCAAGGAACAAAGTTTCAAGTTCAAGTGTTAAAACTATGCAAGTCTGTCCAAGAAAAAAGTGAAGAAGTACTAGATTTTAAAGCTCGATAGCTAGCTTGACAGCTAATATCTATCGAGGTTTAAACAACTGTTTCAGCCTGATGCTCGACAGCTGCTCAACAGATAGGGTATCTATCGAGGTTAATGAAAATCAGTTTTTTAGAGCTGATTTCACTCCAATCCATGAATAGATGTTTGGGCTTTCTTTTCTCACAACCCTAAACATATATAAGGATTGTTTTAAGGGCCGTCATAGCTGATGCAACTCAATGTAAAAGTTTTTCACAAGCATATTATGAATTGGAGACATATGCCCTAGTTCATCTTTCTATTCAAGAAGTTGATGTGTTTGTACACCGTAGGGTTTTGTAACCAAGGAGTTTCGTGATCTTCATCGTGTGATGAATTGAAGAACTTTGCAGCCAACATCTTTCTTAAGTTGGTGAGTAAGCTGCGTACTAGGATCCGCGCATCAAATTGGTTAGTCACATATTGGGAGTCATGCATTGAAAGGAAAGATTGTCACTACAAAACAAGTCCAATTGGATATTGGGGTAAGGGTTCAACTGTAGGTTGGTATAAAGTACTGGGATTCCTTTACTTGTGACCGCTTGTTGTGATAATAGTGAATTCTCGGGAGTGGTGACCTTAAAATCATCCGGTAGGGTTTTCGCTGTATAGGTTTTCCATATTCGAAAACAAATCACCGTGTCAACTTTATTTTCCGTTGCATATTAACTTAGTTAGTGATTTGTTTGTGCTACCATGCTTATTGCATGCTAATTGAATTAATTAATTAACTTGACTAATTAATTGGTAAATTCATCACAAGGGGTCAATACATTCTTGGCCTATTAAGTGGTATTAGAGCAAGCACACTTTGATTAGGTTTTAATCTTTGTTGTGTGATCCATTGACCCCTGTTTGTCATGGATAGACGACAGTCTCTCATTATACCTCCTTTATTTGATGGCACTAACTATGCTTACTAGAAAGTAAGCATAAGAGCTTTCTTGCAGTCTTTAGATGAGAAAGTGTGACAAGTTGTGGAGATAGGCTGGACCATGGCGAAGGAAGTGCCGGCCGATTGGGATGATGTTAAGATCAAGGCAGCAAATTTCAACGGCAGAGCATTGAATGCATTATTCAGTGTGGTCATGAATGAGGAGTTTAAGAAGATATCCTCTATTGAAACTACGAAGGAAGCATAGACCATCCTCCAGAAAACCTATGAAGGAACTAAGGCTGTCAAGGATTCGAAACTTCAGAGGCTTACAAATAGCTTCGAAGAGATTAAGATGGAGGAGGATTAGTCATTCGATGAGTTCTATACCAAGTTCAAGGACATAGTGAACTTAGCCTTTAATCTTGGGGAAACCATTCCCGAACCCAAGATTGTTAGAAAGGTGCTCAGATCTCTACCTGAGAGATTTCATGCCAAGATCACCGCAATTGAGGAATCAAAGGATATCGACAAAATTCCTTTGACAGAGCTGGTTGGCAATCTATAGACCTATGAGTTAGGTTTGACAAGGAGAGGGAAATCTGGTAAGGGAAAAAGCAAGGCATTGAAGGCCAAGAGCAGTGACACTGAAGAGTCTTCAGAAGATGAAGATTCTAAGATGAAATCCTATTTCACTTGGCAATTCAAAAATTTTATGAAGAATGACAATGCTAAAGGGTTTGACAAAGATCACAAGTAGTCTAGCTCGTCTCAGTTTAAGAACCAAGACAAAAAAAAGAAGGATGCTATGGATGGGGGTCAGTACACTGTTCCCTCAGTACCAAAATGCGTTGGGTTTCAAGGCTTTGGTCACATGAAACAAGAGTGCCCTACGTATCTTAAGACCATTGGGAAGTGCAAGGCACTTACTGCTACCTTGACCGACACCGAGCCTGAAGATGATTCTGACAATGAGGATGACGGAATCCTAAATGCCTTCACTGCCACTGTAAATCCTATTGAGGGGATTGTTGAAGATGTGGACGAAGAAGAGGATTTGGTGGAGTCTAAATTTGAGAAGATGGATGAACAAGATAACATTCACATAGCCTATGCAAAATTATACAAAGTCTTAGAAAAACATGAGAAGTTGTATAGGTTGGCCACCAAGTAGCTCAGTGAAGTGGAGCATGAACGAGAAGAAATCTCCACGAAGTTTGATGAAGCCAATCAGACCATTGGAGCACTTTGATTCAAGAAAAACTTCTTGACTGATAAGACCAGGAAACTTGAGGCAGAGCTATTCTAAGTCAAAGCTCAGTTGGAAAGGACTTTAAGTGCAAAGCTTGATGAGATGCTCAGTCTTCAGAATTCTGCTTCTGATCGAACTGGTTTAAGGTATGATTTCTCTTCTCCTAGTTTTGCTTCTACTAGTACTACTGTTTTTGTTTCTCCTACTAACAATGTTGAATCTGAGAAAAATGATGTGAAAAATGTATTAGTTAGTGATAACATAGACAAGGATAAATTTATCTTAGGAGAAACCCCTAAGCTTGATAAGAAAGAGATTAAAAACCCTAGGGCTAATAAGGGAAACACTCAAAAGCCTAAACGAAAGAAGCAGCATCTCTGTTATTATTGTGGAGCAGCTGGACATACTTGTCCTAATTACTACAAGTGGTTAGCCACACAACAGAGCAACAATATGATCTTATCCGGAAACCAGAATCAGCTTCCATCCTCCTTTGCTCCTCTTGGAGATCTACTCAAAGCCCTTATGTTCCTTTCTGTTAAGGACATATTTTTTGTAATTAGCTAATCCTTTGACAAAACGCACTTTACTTGTATTTGGGTAGATCTAGGATGTGTTTAATACTTCAAGAAACATGTTGTTCAAGTCTAATATTAAGGCCATGAAGATTGGACCAAGAAACAAGTGAAGAAAAGCTATTCATTAAAGCTGGACAGATAGCTCGACACCTACGGACAGATAGCTCGACAGTTACTCGACAGATAGCTATCTATCGAGATTTAATGAATGAAGCTCGACAGATTCTCGATCGATCGAGGTATCTATCGAGGTTACGGGAATTTAGATTCCAAATCTAAATTTCGGCCCAAACTTATGTATTTGTGTAGGGTTTCTTTTCTCACAATCCTAGACATATATAAGGCTTATTTTAGAGGCCGTCACATAAGAGAATACAAGGAGAACATATGCAAAAGGTGACCAATGCTTTATTCTCTCTAAAGAAGCTATTGCGTCTTTTCGTCTTAGGGTTTTGTAACCAAGTGCTTTTTGATCTTCATTGTTGATGAACTGAAGAACTTTGCAGCCAACAATCTTCTTCAAGTTGGTGATTGAAGTCGCACTGGGATCCGCGCAATTGGTTAGTCACGTACTTGGGAGCCGTGCATCGAAAAGGGAAATTGTCACTACAGAACAAGTCCAATTGGGTATTAGGGTAAGGGTTCAACTGTAGATTGGTATAAGGTACTAGGATTCCTTTACTTGTAACCGCTTGTTGTGATAATAGTGGAATTTCGGGAGTGGTGACCTGAAAATCACCTGGTAGGGTTTTTGCCGTTAGGTTTTCGCCATTCGTAAACAAATCACCGTGTCATTTATTCTTTCTCTGCATATTTAGTTATTTGGTGATTTGTTTGTGCTACCACGCGTTTGCATGTTGATTAACTTAATTAATTCACTTGGCTAAATTAATTGGTTAATTTATCACAATGGGTCAATTTGTTTTTGGCCTATCACTTTCAAACATGAACGGTTTCAATTCGTCCCCCTCACCGCCAGATCAATAGTTTTCAAAACAGAAAGGTTCTTCCAAGGTGTGGAAGGAAAAAGGCTCCAAGTGATTTAGTCACCTTCTCTCTCTCTCTCTCTCTCTCTCTCTCTCTCATGTTTTTGTTTTTGCATTACTTGTATGTTTTGCTTTCATGTTTCGAGTTAGTTTAATTTTATGCTTTGCTTTGTTTAACATGTTTTTGTTTGTTTATTTTTCAGTTTTGCTTTATTTTATTTTATTTTTAAAAAAAATTGAAAAAAAAATACAAAAACAGTGTGTGTTTGTGTACATTGGTACTTATGTACCTTGGATGGCCATTGAAACAAAGTTTTCTAAATTTTGTATCTTTTGTAATTTAGATGAGCATCTCAATGCAAAACTAAGCAAGTGAGCTTTGTAGCTCATGTTTGTGATGAGTAAGATTAAGTAATCTCTTGTACTTAACACTCGTATTACTCTTTTTGATGAGAAGGACTAGAAAATCTTAAGAGAAATGCGTAAATAACCATCTCACCACTGTTGCTTGCCAATCATGATATGACATCTATATGCTCTGGCATAGCAAAAGTGCAATGTCAAAAGATTAACATAATTGAGTATTTCTTTTCTCTCTCTTATATGCCCATGCATGGTTTGCTTAAAAGAAAAATATGCAAAGAAAAATAAAAGCAAAAAGAATCAAAATGCTTTATATATGATTGCAAATGTGTCTTCTAGGAGATGTTGGAGTTATAGGATGTACCTCGAAGGTGCTAGTCCCCATCAAACAGTTATGATTGTGTGTGAGTTAAAGTTATTTTCTCATATCTCAAATCGTTATAACATGTAGACACTTATGCAATCTTGCGATGTTTTTCACACATAACACACAATATTCTTTGCTACTCTTGATACATGTGCAGGTACATTATGATTTGGTCATCACAAGGAATACATATGTTAATGTATGCTCACTAAATTGTCTTAACTTTTTTTTAAATATAAAATTGGTTAGACTTGTTTAGTGTATGTGTGTGTATGTTTTGGATCTAAATGCTTGACATTTTCTTGATGAGAGATGTTTTTGAGAGCTTAAAATGTTGTTTGGATCTTTGGTTGAGTAGCATGTTTGATTGCATTCGTGTCTATGTTTTTCTGTTCTTTGAAAAATTGTTTTTAAGTAATCTCGACAGCTTCTCGATACCTCTCGACAACTAGGCTATCTATTGAGCCTTTTTAGCTTCCTTTCTCGATAGCTGCTATCGCAATCTCGATCTATCGGGATTCTTGAGATTCAATCTCGACAGCTTCTCAACAGCAACTTGATCCATCGATGCTCGATAGATGTTCGATAGCTTCTTGATCCATTGAGCCCCTGTTGCTGTGGACACCTCTTGACAAATCCTCGAAAGCTCCTTGATAGCTATTTCTTGCTTTTTAAAGGTCGACAACTCTTGATCCATCGAGCTTTATGATTTTCTATATAAAGGGTTAGCACGAATTTCTCTTATTTCTACCCAATCTCTCTCAACAGAATAGTGTCTCTCCCAAACACCTTAATCTCAACTTCTTCATCTTCCCCACTCTTTCTTAGGTCTTTTTCTTGCATTTTCATAGGTATGATCTCTTTTCCATCTCTTTATCATACATTTCATGCATTTTTTACCTAACCTTTGGGGTTTTTGAAAATTTTTGGGGTTTTACAAAATTAATGAGGTTTTTGCAATATTTATGGGATGGATTTTGTTTAAATGAATTTAAAACATCATGCATTGCATTACATCTACATTATAACAATGTTTTATGCATTTTAGATGTGTGTTTACTTTGTTGCAATGATGTGTGCTAGTAGGTTTGGATTGGGTTGAGCCCATGATGTGTTTAAGTTTGCATGTCACATGTCATGCATTTTTCATGCATACGTATCTTCATTTATCTTTTTATTTTTTATTTTTTATTTTTTATATTGATCTGTGTTGGTGCTTTTCTGCATGTTTCTTTCTCTCTTTCGTTCTTTCTGTTAGTTGCTCTATGGAACCTAAACGAAAATCCACTCCGTCCCGGAACTTTCTTCCTTCTGGGGTATCTTCCTTTGATTCTACCCCCTCCCATGTCCGGTTCTGTGATGAGAAGGCCAATTAGACTTCTCAAAGAACTTTTTACGATGCGGCATTCATTCGGAACGCCGAGTCGTTCTATTTGATTTTTCTGATACTGACCTTCCCACTGTCATCTACAGTCGGGGTTGGGAGTCACTATGTGGCATCCCGGTCACTTGTCACTCCGTGATCATACAGGAGTTTTACTCTAATATGCATAGATTCGATACTTCAGTACCTCATTTGATCACTCGCGTTAGAGGTATGCGCATTGTAGTTACTCCGAATATTGTATCCGAGGTACTACATGTTCCTAGGGTAGCATATACTGACTACCCTAGCTGTGATCATCTGAGGACTGTGTCCAAAGACGAACCCTCATCTCTATTTTGTGAGACACCTTCATCTTGGGGTGACTGTCAAAACACCCCTTGCTCGAGCTTTACAAAAGGTCTGAGATTCCTTAACATGGTGATGACATTTGTTCTCCATCCATTGTCTCACTATAACTCCATCATAGAGCCTCGTGCTCAATTTTTGTTATCCCTTCTTAAGGGACTCACTATTGATTTTCCCTCTCACTTTATCCTATCCCTCATAGATGTTTATTGAGATAAGGTGACCTGTGATAAGCTCATTTTTCCTTTGGCTATCACGTGGATCCTTCGCCATTTTTTTGTCTCTTATCCCGTGTCTCCTCATTTCTCAGTCATGTATGCCATAGATGTGGCTACCGTCAAACAAAGTGAGGCCCAGCTTCGATTGAAGCAGCCACGGATAGAGACAACAGCTCCTCCAGCTTCTTCCGCTCCTTCCACATCTGCACCTTCTTCATCAGTGAGTGGTGTGACCCTCGAGGCGGTCATGGTGCAGTTGCAGTGCATGGATGCTCGCCTTGACACACTCAGTGATGAGTTGTGTCAGGTGAACACCCATGTCGACCGTATTGCTAGATGGTAGGCTCGCCTTGGTGGCCTCGTGGAGCCTCCCTTTCCTTCTCTAGAGGTATCTGAGGACGAGGATGATAAAGGTGACTTTGACGATGATGAGGATGAGGATGCTAGCTCACGCAATGATGATGAGATATCTACTTGATTTACTTACCTTTTGTCACTTGTGACAAAAAAGGAAAGTAGTTTTGATATGAGAATAGTCATATACGTAGGGGGAGAGTTAGTATAGGAGATTTTTGTTAGGGGGAGTGTCTATATTTTTTGAGGGATGTAGTAAGGACTTATTTATTTTTTCTTTTCTTCTTTTAGAGATACATTGTTCTTACATTGTGATAGAAAACCTTGTACTTATGATGTTATATATATAGGATGAGGTTGTTATTACAATTCTTTCACCTATCTTTACATGTATTGTTTCTTTTCTTTCTTTATGCACATGATTCTTGTATATTGTATGCAATCTGTTATTTCTGTTTCACACTAAGATGCCGTGATGAGTTTTGTTTAAAGTGTTTCAAAAATACAAGTTGTCAAAGTCTTCTTACCATAAACTCTATTCTTGCAAAGTTTTTCAAGAGTTTCTTTTAGGATAGATTTTATTGCATTCAATAAGAGTATAAGTTAAGTGATTTATGACTTCTTTCATATGTTTATTTGTTTGTTGCGGTTTTGTCATAGATTGTCAAAGAGGGAGATTGTTAAGACATATATGAATCATTGTTAGGAACATATGTGAAGATAGAATTGGCTAATCCTTTGACAATACGCACTTTACTTGTACTTAGGTAGATCTAGGATGTGTTTAATGCTTCAAGGAACAAGGTTTCAAGTTCAAGTGTGAAAGCCATGCAAGTTTTTCCAAGAAACAAGTGAAGAAGTGCTAGATTTTAAAACTCGATAGCTAGCTCGACAGCTAATATCTATCGAGGTTTAAACAAATGTTTCAGCCCGATGCTTGACAGCTGCTTGACAAATAGGATATCTATCGAGATTTATGAAAATCAGTTTTTCAGAACTGATTTCACTCCAATCCGTGAATAGATGTTTGTGCTTTCTTTTCTCATAATCTTAAACATATATAAGGATTGTTTTAAGGGCCGTCATAGCTGATGCAACTCAATGCAAAAGTTTTTCACAAGCATATTGTGAACTGGAGACATATGCCCTAGTTCATCTTTCGATTTGAGAAACTACTGTGTTTGTACACTTTAGGGTTTTGTAACCAAGGAGTTTCGTGATCTTCATCATGTGATGAATTAAAAAACTTTACAGCCAACTTCTTTTTTAAGTAGGTGAATAAGCCACGTACTAGGATTCGCGCATCAAATTGGTTAGTCACGTACTAGGAGGCATGCATTGAAATGAGAGATTTTCACTACAGAATAAGTCCAATTGGGTATTGGGGTAAGTGTTCAACTGTAAGTTGGTATAAGGTACTGGGATTCCTTTACTTGTAACCGCTTGTTGTGATAATAGTGAATTCTCGGGAGTGGTGATCTTAAAATCACCTGGTAGTATTTTTACCGTGTAGATTTTCCCTATTCGAAAACAAATCACTATATCAACTTTATTTTCCGCTGCATATTAACTTAATTGGTAATTTGTTTGTACTACCACGCTTATTGCATGCTAATTGAATTAATTAATTAACTTGGCTAATTAATTAGTTAATTCGTCACAAGGGGTCAATATATTCTTGGCCTATCACATTTGACTTTTAGTTAGTTTCATAATAATTTGCACATAAACTTTTGAGTCCTCATAATTTTACACTTCATTATTCTAATTATATATTTTTAATTAAATTTATACTTCATTTTTAATAATAGAATATAAAATTTCATATATATACAAAATTTTAATAAATAACTATTACTAAATAATTATTATCAAATTTTATATTTAGAGAAAAAAAATACATAATGTTAAATCCTTTTTTTTTTTCCTGTGCAGACATAATGTTAAACTAGTTATTTATATATTTTCTTCTAAAAAAAATTTATATATAAATTTGGGAGACCTAAAAAGATAATGTAGTAAAATATTATGAGATCAAATAAAAAAAATTTTTGATTTAAAGATATTATATATAGATAAATACCTGACTGAAAAAGAAAAAAAAAAAAAAAAAGCAGACGAACAATTATACATGATTCATCAATAGCTGTTGACCAACCCCACCCCGATCTGGTTTAGTTTTTAGGACTTGATTTAGGTCCAGAGCATCCAGTGCATTGGACCTGGTCAGAAGGTGACGCGTGTCTAAAAGTGGACAGATGTCATCATCTCAACGGATCCAGTACTACTAGACACTGGACCTAAGCCTGACCCAGTTTTTAAACCCAGTCTTTCTGAACCAACTCAGCAGGTTATCAGTTATCAGTTATCTCACTCCAAGATTCCAAGTCCAAAATCTAATCCTTATACTAATATTAATGTGAATAAAGAGTAATGCTAACCATCGTTCACCCTTGGCGCGATGGTCACTCCATAAATGTAAGTACTTATGGGTGTGGGGGCAAAGACTAGGGTTCAAGTCTCTAGAAAGGAACTTCACACATAAAAAGTTACCCACATCAACATTTTGTAAAATAATTTGTTTTTTTTTTTTAGAATACTAAGTATTAACACACACACACACACGGGGAGAGGGGAGAAGGTTTTTTAAAGAAACTTACAATGGTGTATATCTAAGAGAGCCTAACTCTTGGATACACAGCACAGACTTTAAACCTCTTTAATTTACAATCATTTTCCAATGTGGGATTAACCCACTGTTTTTGTAAAATAATTTGTGACTAACATTCTAATATCACTAGAAGAAATAATACAATTTAGTAAGATTTTTTTTTTTGAACACATACAATTCAGTAAGTGTTAGTTTGGATTGCACTGAAAATGTTTTTCAGCGCGTTTGTGTTTTAAACAGTGGGTCCCGTGCACTGTTCACGGGACTCACAAGTGTAGAATTCAGCAAAATTTTCATTAAAACTGGGTCCCATGGCACTATTCACACGTTTAAAAATTGTTTTGCTACAATATTTTCAATTTTCAGTTTTCAGCAATAAGTGATATCCAAACAGAGTCTAAGATTAGATACATAAATGACGTCTCATTATTATATATACACCTGGAAACAACTAATTTGTTCCCAAAAAAAAAAAAAGAAAAAAAAAACCTCATATATTCTTTCTTGAAATATTAAAATTAATGTTTTTGAAAAAAGTATTGTAACGCCCACAATTTTCAATTCAAATGTTTAGGATTAAAAAATTTTGATAGAAAACCTTCGGAACATATGAGATTCAATCCCAAAATAAAATGCACCATAAAAATCTATCAAATCTTCCAATAAGTAAATTTATACAAACTCCAAATAAATTAAAATTATTTTTTAAAAAGAGTAAAGTACATATTTGATCCCTATCCTATACACCATATTTGAATTTGGTCTCTAACCTTTCAATTGTGTCAATTTAGTTTTTAACCTTTCAGTACTATGTCTATTTAGTCCTTACTGTTTTTTTTTTAATGAAAATTGATGACACATCTAAGGTCAAAATAAAAAATTAGCTTTTGTTAACGTGACAATACACTAAAATTTTATTTTAGCCATTTGCTATGTCATTAATTTTCGTCCAAGATGTAACAACAGGGACTAAATTGATATGACACTAAATTGTTAAGGACCAAACTAACACAATTGAAAGGTTAGAGACCAAATTGAAATATGTTATAAATGATAGGGATCAAATATGTAATTTACAAAAAAAAAAAAAAAAAAAACCAAAAAAAGAGCTTAGACAAACCCCTCACAAAATGTGTGGAATGTATGGATCGATTTTTTATAAATGTGTTGTTGAAATAAATGTGTTAATCAAATGTGAGGTTTTAATAATGTAATGACAGGTTACAAGTTAATATCAACGCCATGAAAATAATAAAAAAGAAAATAAGTTTTAGTGACGAATTTTTTCGTCACAAATATGGCAACAAAAAATTGTTTTAGTGACGAAATATTTCGTCACTAATTGCAACGGAATTTTGTAAGAAATGGTTTTAGTGACGAAAATTTTCGTCACTATATGTGTCTGAATTTTCTTAAAAATAGTTTTTGTGACGAATTTTTTCTTCACTATATGTACCCGAAAATAGTTTTAGTGACGAAATTGTTCATCACTAAATATGATTTAATAAACTGAAATGGTTTTAGTGACGAAATATTTTTTTCGTCACTAAATACTGTTTTTAGCGAGGAAAACATTTAACGACGAAACGTTTTCGTCGCTAAAAGGTTTTTTTTTTTTAAAAACAAATCTGACTTTTAGTGACGAAATTTTTCGTTGCCAGGACTTTTAGCGACGGGGCTACAGTGACGAAATGAATTTCGTCACTAAAAGTCCAATTTCGTCACTAAAGGTTCTTAGTGACGAAAAACAGGACTTTTAGTTCGTCACTTAAAATACATTTTCTTGTAATGCTAAATTAAGACTTAAAATTCTAGTAATTCATAATTAACTTTCTGAAGAAACCACCAAGTGAAATATATATATATATTAACTATATAAAAAGAACCAATAGGCTTAGGAATAGTGTTTTGGTTTAGTCAAGTTCTTGGACTCATTCTAATACTACTAAAAAATCTTTCATACTTATTCAAGGCATTTGGCCAATCTGGTGAGATGGATTTTTTTTTCTTCTTAAGTATACCAATTTGTTTTATATTATATTAGCTATATATAAAAAGTGCGAATGGCTTGAAGCTACAGTATTTTTGGTTTGTTCAACTTGTACTGTTTCACCGGCCCTTTTTTTTTTTTTTTTTTTTGAATGCATAAAGTTAGGGTAGTTTAGCTACACTAATTTTGGTTTGTTCTATTCGCAATGTTTCACAAAATAATAAAATATTAACAAAACAAATTGGCACAATATTTTCACAATTGTAGAGGTGTTGGTTTCTTATAGGTCAAAATAAAATAGTAAAATATCACTAGTCTTATCATATGCACTTCATGCGTGCGATGTGGCTTTTTTTTAGTGGTCTTATTTTGTAGCCAAAAAAAAAAAAATTGTGTTTTTATTTTTTATATATAATTTTTATTTTGAGAATCTAATTTATAAGTGAATAAAGTAATTTGAAAATCAATAGGAAAGTGACCCTATTTTTTTGGCAATGTTTTAGTGGAAGTTGGAGTTGTATTTTTACTGGATTGTCCTCTAATTTTGTCTCTAATTAAACATAGGGGAGTAGGGGCTTTTTTGAACCAAAAAAAAAAAAAAAAAAATGAAGATCTCAAACAGGAGAAACTCCTTATATAGTAGTATAGATATTGGAACCAATCACAACTAAAAATAAAGTTATTGTGCAAAAAAAAGTGCTACATCCATAACATTTTTCACAACACTTTCATAACAAATCATAGATGATAAATTGTTATTGGTTCTAATTTAAATTTGCTAACGAAATTACTTTTTTTTTTTCACTAATAACAACTTGTAATAACGTACTACTTATAATTTGTTATGAAAATATCGTGGACATAACATTTTTTTTTGTGAAAATTTTAAGAGATCTTGTTTTCGTCACAATATTTTCAAAACTACTAACCTATCAATTCTTTACAAGTAAAAATAAAATATAAAAAGAGCCAATAGGCTTAGGAATAGTGTTTTGGTTTAGTCAAGTTTTGGACTCGTTCTAATACTACTAAAAAACTTTTCATACTTATTCAAGGCATTTGGCGAAATTGGTGAGATGGATTTTTTTTCTTCTCAAGTACACCTTTTTTTTTTATATTATATTATTTATATATAAAAAGAGTGAATGCCTTAAAGTTACAGTATTTTTGGTTTGTTCAACTTGCACCGTTTCACCAGTCACTTTTTTTTTTCTTTGAATGCGTAAAGTTACAATAGTTTTGCCACATTATCTTTGGTTTGTTCAATTTGCAATGTTTCACAAAATAATAAAATATTAACACAACAAATTGACACAACATTTTCACAATTGTTGAGGTGTTAATTTCTTATAGGTCAAAATAAAATAATAAAATATCATATTGGAACCAATTACAACTAAAAATAAAGTTATTATGCAAAAAAAATGCTACATCCACAACATTTTTTATAACACCTTCATAACAAACTATAAGTGGTAAATTTTTATTGGTTCTAATCTAAAATTGCTAATAAAATTACTTTTTTGTCCACCAATAACAACCTACTACTTATAATTTGTTATGAAAATATCGTGTACATAAACATTTCTTTTGTGAAAATTTTAAGATATCTTGTTGTCGTCACAATATTTTCAAGACTGCTGAGCTATCAATTCTTTGCAAGTCAAAATAAAATATTAAAAGTTCCAATAGGCTTAGGAATAGAGTTAGGAATAGTGTTTTGGTTTACTCAAGTTTTTGGACTCATTCTAATGCTACTAAAAAACTTTTCATACTTATTCAAGGCTGTAGGGGAACGATTCTGTAGCGGCCTGACGGTGATGTTGGGCTCGCACGTGAAAGATCCCTCACAATAATATTTGTAGAGCGTGGGCTTGAAAGGCTAACGTTGGGTCACGGGGCGTTAGTACAGGCCGGGCTTTAGATAAACCTAGACAAGAAAAAGCTTTAGTCCGGATATCCAAGCCCAATAACTTTATAAATTGAGGGATTGGACTCCTCGGATCATGTCCGAGCAGCACTGATGCCTTTCTCCGTTTACCCGGAGGTGGGTTTTTTGTGGAGGAGTACTTATATTGTCCTGTCATTCTCATCCCTGAAGTTTTTCCCCAGGGAGTCAGATGAGGATCCTTTACTTTGTTACCTTACGTTTTCTTTTATACTAGCCTACGTTCGTTGTCCCTCGTCCACGTGTAGGGTCGACCTTTCCAGGACAGATATTTGTCCCATCAGTCTAATCCCGAAATTGTGGGAGATGGTCAATAAAGCCTAGGAATTCGGTTCTATTAGGTGCAATGTCATATCAATGAAGGATATTAAGGACTATTTCCCCGAGATATTTTCTGATCTTTTAAGTTTGCTTGTATTCCACTTTCGTCAAAGGGATCTTGGGCCTGCCGAGGACTAAGCTGTCCTCGGCTGTATCTTCGGGCCACTTTGGGCTTACTATTTTTGAGCTTAGGCACTGGCCTCCTTCAATTTGGAGTCTGGGGACTCCCCATAAGCGAGCGGGCCGGACCCACAAACTATTGAGCCCCACATTAGCCCCTCAAAACCCTGCTGTCCAACGTCTTGGTTGGAAAGGTGGGTTTTGATAATACCAAGCCTTTACTGCGGTTCATTTAATTCAGCCCTTGACCAACGTTGGCGACTCTTCACCTCCCTGAGGAATGCGCCGGTCTACAAGACGTTTCCCTCAATTTACGCGTGATGCGTTTATGCCGTTTGGTTATTCGAAGCACGCCTTTAATGTCTTCCTTTTACGAGACCTCCCAGATCTAACGGTTAATGACAGCGTGAGGAACGAAACGGATGTACATTTATCTGCAGATTTCCTTGGGGATTAGAATCGTGTCACGTACCCTTGTCTTCCTCCCCTATATAAAGAGAGAAGACAAAAGGTGATTCTCTCATATTCGAACCCCTCAGGCTCTTCCCCAAGTTCACTTCTTTCCTCTGGTTATATCATATCCAATAACGTGTCCATCATAGCAGTCAGCCATGAATAAGCCCTTCCTTCCCCAGAAACGCCATGTCCTAACAAAACTTGAGATGACTCGGTCAGGGCAAGGGTGGCGGAGACTCAAGATTTGCCTCCCCATTCTTTTAGCCAAAATCCGAAGCAGGGACTCGTCACATCTCACTTCCGGTGTGACTGAGTCGAAAATCTTCAATATCATCTCCACCCGCTCTCTCATGAGCATACCTAATATGGCTCCAGTGTGCTAAGAGTTAGGATTGAGGCAGGGACTAAATGCCCTTGCTTCTTCCTCTCTTTGTTCACTGGCGCCATCCTTTGATTCCCCTTTTCCCTCTTTTGCTCCTTTCTTTTCTTTTCATTTCATCCCTCTTCTTCTCCTCCTTCCTGCTCATGTCTTCCATCTTCTTTTTCCTTTGCACTCCTCAGTTACAAGAGCTTGCTGAAGTGCTTCCATGTGTTCCAATTCTTCTTCCTTCTCCTTCATCTTTTCTATATAAGGTTCTTCTCCTGATATGAGCAGTACTGAGGCAGAGATTTTAGAGAGACTTTGAAGGCGAGTTTAAAGGACACCTGGCGGTTTACTTATCTGTATTACGGATGTTATTACTGCTTCAGCAGTTCATTTTTTGTATAGGCTTGCTTAAACCCTTCTTTGTACGTTGTAATAATTTTTTATATTAATAAAAGTTACTGTTATTCTATTTCGCATGTTCTGTTTATATGTTTTAATAAATTTGCAAGTTCTGCTCGGCACAGTAGTATAGCATTTGAACCAATGACAACTAAGGCCAAAATATTTGCTAATAAAAAGACGTCATAATAACTTTAACAAAATTATTATTCGACATAACAATCCGACCAGTGAGGAACGAGACTTACCTTAAAATTAGTCGAGATGGGGACTAAGTGTTCGATAAGGTGTAAGAAGTAGTTATCCGAGGACATGTCACCTTCCCAATGAACAATTTCCTTAGGCTAACGATCATCAGTTCGTTTCGCCCTCTTCTTAACACACTGGCCTTAACTTTTTCCCGTATTTGAGCCGAGAAACTTCTCCATCCGAGCAGTTGATTTCCTAAAAGGCCTGAGTCCGAGGACTTCGCAAAGCCTGGGTTTTATTTAAAACTTACGCTTTTTCTTTTATGTACTTGGCTTCCCCATAGACTTGAGTCCGAGGACCATGCAAGCCCTAGGTTCTGTCCAAAACTTTTATGTCCTTGGTTTCCCCATAGGCTTGAGTCCGAGGACCATACAAGTCCTAGGTTCTGTCCGAAACTCTTCGAGTTCAGATTCTCCCTTTCATCAGGCATTTCATAAGGCGCCGAGCAGGGGTTGTCCTCGGCAACAGCTATTGCTTGGCGTGGGCCACAGTATCTGGGCCCTCACGCAAAGCGGGCCTGGGCCGCGAATCCACTCAGCCCATGAATTAAAAGATATCTCTGCAACCTCTGGCCACGCGGTACTCTCTGATGTCACAATGATTGAGGTGCGCCTTTACGAGGCTTCTTTAATCTTGTGGTTGCAGTTGATGTTGGAAGTTGAGCCAAAACTGTTTTGTCTGTAGCGTACCTTGGGATGTTGCGTGAGTTGACTGCCATCACCTTACCCTTTCAAATAAACAGGAGGGAGAGAAAGTTGCTTTATATACGCTCCAGTCCTTTAGTTTTCTCCCACATCATAAATCCCATATCTGGTGCTATCCTCCCTTAGCACAGCATGTTTTAAGGCGAGGGTTGGGAAGAAAGAGCTCTCTCCGCCACAGAAGCACCGTGTCCTCATGAGACTCAAGATTGTAAGGTATGGGCACAGGAAGCATAAGTTCAGGAGAATGCTCCATTTCGATCGAGGGGGAAGGGTGTCTTTCCCTCTTTTAGTCAAAATCCGAAGCAGGTTCTGTTCATGCCAGGATTTTGGTATGTCAGAAGAAAGATTTTCCGCCATCAGCGCCTCTGCTTTGCGGCAGGCGAATATTTAGAGAAAATCCCTCAACTTCCAACTCCCTGCATCCTTCCTTCTGCGGTGTTAGGCTCAAGTTGGGTCTCTTTTACTGTTTGAGTTGTGGGCATGTGAAAGCATTGAGGAAGAATAAGGTCTTGGAGCTGTAGCCAACCTCTCCTCTGATCTACTTCCTCAGCTTTATTTTATTCTCTTGTATCTTCCTTTCTTTTTGGGTTATGTAGTGAACTTTGACACAAACTGATTACAGCTTTTCATTGTACGCTGTACTATTTCTTTGTTTTAATAAAAATGGAAATTTCTTTACTTATTTTGGATACTGTTCCTTTGACAACACTACTTTGTGAATGGGGGTGCCTCATGTGTGTGTTTCTTCAAGAATATTTAGAGCAGGATAGCTTAAAACATAATCTAACTAACTCCAATTTATCAATACCATCAGGCAATATATCGATAATTCATAGTAAATCAAACTTGGGAAACTAACCGGGATAGCAGTTGAATATTCTGTGATAAGCGCGTGAATACCGTCCAAGGCTGATAATCTCTAAATAATCCATCCGAGCAATCGACTGGGAAGTAGGGAACTCCGATGGTGCTTTTGTGTACTTGGTTTCCTAATAGGCTTGAGTCCGAGGACCATACAAGGCCTAGGTTCCGTCCAAAACTTACGGTTTTTATTTTGTGTACTTGGTTTCCCCATGGGCTTGGGTCCGAGGATCATGCAATACCTTGGTTCTGTCCAAAACTTGTAAGATCTCTTGTTTGTACTTGGTTTCCCCATAGGCTTGGGTCCGAGGACCATGCAATGCCTTGGTTCTGTCCAAAACTTGTAAGATTTCTTTTTTGTACTTGGTTTCCCCATAGGCTTGGGTCCGAGGACCATGCAATGCCTTGGTTCTGTCCAAAACCTGTAAGATTTCTTTTTTGTACTTGGTTTCCCCATAGGCTTGGGTCCGAGGACCATGCAATGCCTTGGTTCTGTCCAAAACTTGTAAGATTTCTTTTTTGTACTTGGTTTCCCCATAGGCTTGGGTCCGAGGACCATGCAATGCCTTGGTTCTGTCCAAAACCTGTAAGATTTCTTTTTTGTACTTGGTTTCCCCATAGGCTTGGGTCCGAGGACCATGCAATGCCTTGGTTCTGTCCAAAACTTGTAAGATTTCTTTTTTATACTTGGTTTCCCCATAGGCTTGGGTCCGAGGACCATGCAATGCCTTGGTTCTGTCCAAAACTTGTAAGATTTCTTTTTTGTACTTGGTTTCCCCATAGGCTTGGGTCCGAGGACCATGCAATACCTTGGTTCTGTCCAAAACTTGTAAGATTTCTTTTTTGTACTTGGTTTCCCCATAGGCTTGGGTCCGAGGACCATGCAATGCCTTGGTTCTGTCCAAAACTTGTAAGATTTCTTTTTTGTACTTGGTTTCTCCATAGACTTGGGTCCGAGGACCATGCAATGCCTTGGTTCTGTCCAAAACTTGTAAGATTTCTTTTTTGTACTTGGTTTCCCCATAGGCTTGGGTCCGAGGACCATGCAATGCCTTGGTTCTGTCCAAAACTTGTAAGATTTCTTTTTTGTACTTGGTTTCTCCATAGGCTTGGGTCCGAGGACCATGTAATGCCTTGGTTCTGTCCAAAACTTGTAAGATTTCTTTTTTAGTAGTCTTTTCTCTGTACTTATTTATTTTTCGAAGGTTAGCCCCTAGGCCAGGGAGGGGAGAGTTGGCTCGAGGCCAGAAGCCCCTAGAGCTGCCCGCGCCGTTAGCAGTGCAAGGCGTAGCCCCTAGCAGAAGCTTATGGCGGAGCAACGACTGCACGTCGCCGGAGATGGGAAAAACTCGTGAATCTCTGCTTGCTAGAGAGCTGACTCATGCGCCACCCGTGCCAACGCGCAAGCCTTCCCACAGACGGCGCCAATTGTAGGGGAACGATTCTGTAGTGGCCCGACGGTGATGTTGGGCTCGCACGTGAAAGATCCCTCACAATAATATTTGTAGAGCGTGGACTTGAAAGGCTAACGTTGGGTTACGGGGCGTTAGTACAGGCCGGGCTTTAGATAAACCTAGACAAGAAAAAGCTTTAGTCCGGATATCCAAGCCCAATAACTTTATAAATTGAGGGATTGGACTCCTTGGATCATGTCCGAGCAGCACTGATGCCTTTCTCCGTTTACCCGGAGGTGGGTTTTTTGTGGAGGAGTACTTATATTGTCCTGTCATTCTCATCCCTGAAGTTTTTCCCCAGGGAGTCAGATGAGGATCCTTTACTTTGTTACCTTACGTTTTCTTTTATACTAGCCTACGTTCGTTGTCCCTCGTCCACGTGTAGGGTCGACCTTTCCAGGACAGATATTTGTCCCATCAGTCTAATCTCGAAATTGTGGGAGATGGTCAATAAAGCCTGGGAATCCGGTTCTATTAGGTGCAATGTCATATCAATGAAGGGTATTAAGGACTATTTCCCCGAGATATTTTTTGATCTTTTAAGTTTGCTTGTATTCCACTTTCGTCAAAGGGATCTTGGGCCTGCTGAGGACTAAGCTGTCCTCGGCTGTATCTTCGGGCCACTTTGGGCTTACTATTTTTGAGCTTGGGCCTTGGCCTCCTTCAGTTTGGAGTCTGGGGACTCCCCATAAGCGAGCGGGCCGGACCCACAAACTATTGGGCCCCACAAAGACATTTCACCAATCTGGTGAGATGGATTTTTTTCTTCTCAAGTACAACAATTTTTTTTTTTTTTTTTTTTGGTTTCGTTTTATATTATATTATCTATATATAAATAGAGCGAATGCAAACTACAGTAATTTTGGTTTGTTCAACAAGCATTGTTTCACCAACCACTTTTTTTTTTTTTTTTTTTTTTTTAATGTGTAAAGTTACAATAGTTTTGCTACATTATTTTTGGTTCGTTCAATTTGCAATGTTTCACAAAATAATAAAATATTAACACAACAAATTGGTACAATATTTTCACAATTGTTGAGGTGTTAATTTCTTATAGGTCAAAATAAAATAATAAAATTTCATATTGGAACCAACTACAACTAAAAATAAAATTATTATGCAAAAAAAAAGTGCTACATTCACAACATTTTTAACAACACATGGATTCATTAACGTGTCATTACTTTTGTAACTCCATACTAACACACGGATTCATCTATCGTTCATATCAAAAATCACTATAATGACAACACTTTTTATAGGAGGCCAAGTTACTGGCAATGACACGATAGATTTATTAATGTCAATGCTCAATGTGCATGAATCTAGCTCATTACAGAAGGACTGCCGAGATTATTATGCACTAACCATCGAAAGACTAGCCCTTATTGTCTATCATGGTCTAACAGTGTACCTATAAGAATATGCTACATCATGATGGATATGGTCAAATCAAGGACTATAATGAATGCATTCATAATCTTAGTCTACAAAATCATGTAGACTTATTTCAATATACCAATATTTTACATCATAAAGTTATTGCAAAATTTCACAAGAAATTTTGAATAATTAATTATTGATAATAGAGACATCATAAAATATCATGTTGGGTCACATTATTCTAACATTTTTTTAATTAATAATTGGAGAGGAAGAATTTGAACTTAAATGTTTTTTGTTTGAAACACAAGAAGATAACACTTAAAATATAAGACTTAGTAAAATTAATTATAGAAAAATACCATGGTCAAAATATTTTCACAATAAACCTTAAATGACAAATTGTTATTTGTTACCGACTATTATTAGTAAGTAAAAAGGTAATATCAATAGTTTGTTCAAATTAATACTAATAAAAATTTAACATCTTTAATTTATTGTAAAAATATTATAAAAATATTATGAATGTAACACTCTTCCTGTTGAGTCACTTGATTTGCAAACAATGTGTTGGGTGTAAAAAATTAAAAAAAGTGGAGGTAAGGATAACATTAACATAATTGTCACCTTTACGGCATCTAGAAGCTGTGGTAGTCTGGTCAAAAAGAAGCGTCACTTTAAAAAAGACGTCAAAAAATATGATTGCTGCGGAGGGTGTGAACCGGCCTTGTTGGTCAAAGCTTAATGGATTGTTACTTGTTACCATGTGCTCCGTCTCTTTCAAATTCAAATATGGTCCACATCTCCAATTCTCAAGTCGCACAGTTGACCGTTCAAATATTGAATTCCCATGTTTTAAAAAAAAAAAAAAATATATATATATATATATATATATTGAATTCCCATGACTGTAGGAGTACAATTCTTCCAACCAATTATAAACAGAGCCGGCCTCAACATTTTGGAGGCTTAAGGCGATATCCTCATACGAGGCTTTTATGTTTTCATATAAATAATATATAACTAGCATTTTATATAATAATTTTTATAAAAAAAATTAATTTTTTACTTTTTAATATGATTTTTTTTTGAGAAAATGATAAAATTACAACAAATTTTACTATAAATTGATGTTGTAACAAATGTGATCAACGACATAAGACTTACAAAAATGTTAGAGATATTATAAAATTTACAACATGAGAATTACCAAAATATATCACCAATCACAAAAATTCATTAAAAAATGCATTCAATAGTTTGTTGAAGTCCACTTATCATATTCATTGTCACATTAAATTATAAAAGTTATGTAGACTACCGTGCACCCTTGGCTCAGTGGTCACTCCACAAATATAAGTGATTGTAGGGTATGAGAGGCAAGGGTTGGGGTAAGACTTATTTTTTTATTATTATTAATTTTTTAAAATTTTCTTATCTCTATCTTTAGCATTACTTAATTCTTTGGTCTTCCTAATAGTGAAAAAAAAAATGTAAACTATATATTTTTTAATATCTTCCAAAAGTATTTATTAAAAAAAAAACAATTGCCCCCACCCCCCCCCCCCCCCCCAAAAAAAATTTGGGGCTTTTCTCTAATAGGGGGGGCCCTAGGCAATGTCCTAATTGGCCTAGGTCTAGGGCCTGCCTTGATTATAAGGGTCCATTTGGATTAAGCTTTTTTTTGTTGAAACTGAAAACTAAAACTAAAAACACTGTAGCAAAATAATTTTTAAATGTGTAAATAGTACTGTGGGACCTATTTTTAATGAAAAAGTTGTTGAAAAGTGATATTTGTGAATCCTGTGCACTGTTCACGGGACCCACATGACTGATAAAAGTGACGAAAAAGTAGGAAAAGTGCGGCACAGTAGCCACTGTCCCCTGTTGCAGTTGACAAAAAAAAAGAAAAAAAGAAAAAGAAAACGCAATACAAAACGCAGATGTGAGATTCATTGCTATCCAAACGCTCACTAAATGTTCTACGCTTATGATGTGTGTTGTGTTTAAATTTTAAGATAAATTTAAAATTTGATTATTTCATAAAAATAAAAAATTCATAGCAAGTGATAAATTGTGATTGATGAAATATATAAGTTTCAAAAAATACTCTTTATTGTCAAAAATTCTAAAAGGTTTTAGGGGAAATTACATTTTATCACCATAAACTATATACCAGATTATACTTTACACCCTAAAGCCTAAACTATTCGAATGCTCACTTTGTACTCTATACTATCACACTTATCACACTTTGCACCTCGATGTTACTTCTACTGTTATATTAGATAGAATCTTGCTGCATGTCATAAGCACATGCATCCAGCTTAGATGGAACAAACTTAAAAGACAGAAAAACTCTTCTTCAAAATCAATTAAAACAAAAGCCAATTTTTTCCACATCTCTCTCTATCTCGCGTGCGTGCTGTCTCTCCCAAAATTTAGATTCTTGTAAACCCTAAATCCCCAATTTAGAAATAGCTCCAGTTCCACCATTGCTCCACCATCCCAAATCGGAACCTTCTTAAATCTCTCTCTCTCTCTCTCTCCACCCAAAAAAAAAAAAACCTGAAACTCCAATTTTTTTCCCCAAATTGAAACCCCACTCAGTTTCTGCCGTAGATCATACCATCAAATGGAGGAGGTTTATGAGATATTGGCATGTTTAAGTCAGATGATACCCTAGCAAAGACATTATCTTGGTTTATATTCGGTATCAACATGTTCAAATAGAAGGGGGCGGATTGAGAAATTAGCTTAATTTTAATATGCAGTTGGCAGAAAGGACCACCTGAGACATGCTTCTTTTGCTTCATTCCACTGCCAAAAGATTATATGAAACCCATAAATGGCCAACCAGTAGGGATTGTGTGGTGAAGCAATGTGAATTATACACGACTTGTCAAATTTGGGTGCATGAGAAGAATTGGCTTTGGTGGTTCGTAGGTGGTGTTATGCATTTTAAACATGGGGTGGCTGAGCCTGTCCAAAGGGACAATTGTTTTTCATACCCCTATTTTGTTTTTATGTGTTTGCTTTCTCCAGTGGTATGACTAGATATGTAATTAGCATTCGATACTTCTTTTGTTTGTCTTTTACAAAAAATGATATTCATCTTACAAGTAAATTTGAAGTCATCAATGGCATGAAGGATGTTTCGGTCTTTTAAATTTGTTCCACCTAAGCAAGATGCATGTGCTTGTCATATACAGTAGAATTCCATCTAATATAACAACAAAAGTAACACCGGAGTGCAAACTGTGATAAATGTAATAGTTTAGGGTGCAAAGTGTGCATTCAAATAGTTTAGAGTATAAAATGTAATCTGTTATATAATTTAGGGTGGTAAAGTGTAATTTCCCTAAAGTTATATATATATATATATATATATATATTAAGTGCTTTCCCTTTTCCTTGCGTGTATGTTTGTTTAAGAAAAAAAAAATCGTTTAACTTTTTTTTAATTGAAAAAAATTATTTACAATTTCTCAAATTACTAGCTAAAGTGAGTTCTTGTATTAAATAGATTGTCTAGGAAGTTACACATCAATGAAGAGTAAGACATTCTTTATTTCTTGGGTAAAAGACTATTTTGGCCCCTAATCTTTATTAAAAGTTTGTTTTTTGTCTCTAAATTTAAAAAATTCTTTCTTCATCCCTAAACTTTGTAAAGAGTGTTTTCAATAGTTTAGAGACAAAAAATAGGAATGAAAAAAAAAAACCATTTTAAATAGTTTAGAGATGAAAACAAACTTTGGTAAAGTTTAAGGATATAAATAAAACATTTTCAATAGTTTATAGACAAAATATGAACTTTTTAATAGTTAGGGATAAAAAATAAACTTCTTAAAGTTTAGGGATGAAAAACAAACTTTTGATAAAGTTTAGGACCAAAATAATATTTTACCCTTTTTTCTTTTTTCTACTTTTTTTTTTATACAAAATAAAAATTTTATTCTAATCTAATCTAAGTGTATATATATATATATGAAACTCTCTTACTTGAACCCCAACCCTTACCCCTCAAGAACTTTGTACTTATGGGGTGACCATCATGCCAAAAGTGCGTGCGCAGTGGTTAATATCATTTTTAAAAAAATGTAAAGAATATTGGCATGCATACACACCAACCCAATGAAATCAAAATAATTTTTTTGTTGGTTTTGTTTTGTTTTTATTTATTTATTTATTTGTTTTAAGAAACAAACACATACATATAAGGGAAAGAGAATGAAGTTCTAACCTTAAAGGCACACTAGAAACTCTATTAAAAAATCATGGTATATTAATTTTAAGAGAGGGTTGGGTAAGTTATACTATACACAATATACTTTTTTAAGTAATGTGATGCAATTACCCATCTTTTTTTGAAAAACAAAATACAAACATGCACGATGAATTATTATATGTAGGAATTCCTTAAGGGTGACTTTAAGATACTGACAAAAGGTCTCGAATTTAGAATTTTATGGAGATTATAAGGCCTTAGGAACACGCTTAGCCAACCCTTCCCAAATATTGAGCATGCAGAGTTTGTAGTTCCTATCACAATGGTTTCTTATTTTATAGGAAAATCCTAAAGAGACTACAAATCTTATTACATAAAACTTGCCAATTGAAATGTCAATAAATGTGATTGGTGAATTTCAATCATACACATCATAAATGAATATTTGAATTGCCCATTTATAATTAGTGACCCTAACACATTAATTTGTAAGATTAATGCAGTAAAACTTGTACTATTATTGCTCTTTTTTTAACATTTTTTTTGAGAAGATTTTTTAAACATATATTACTTTTTTTTGAGAAAAACATATATTACTTTAATTAAGCCTAAAACTGAGCCGTTTATCCTAAAAAGAATTAAGCCTAACACCCAGAAAATTATTAGGTACTCCCGGAGTACCATAAATGCGTACTCCCCCCTCTCATATGAATTGTGGATCCCACAATAAATTTAATTAGTAGGACGACAAAGTAACAAACTATATAAGCATTTTTTTTCCTTTTTTTTTTGGTGAGGAAATAAATATGCTAGAATCTCTCCATTATACCTCAATGTAAGGACAATTGTGCAGGTTTCTCAAAAAAAAAAAAAATGGTGTAGATAGGAAAAAAAAATTTAGGCACAATATCTTAGATGATTTTTCTTAAGTTCTTTTCTAAAGATTTAGCCATGTTGCTACTTAATTAAAAAATATGCTTCCATCTCACAAGGAAAAATCCACACGGCAAAATCTTAAGAGGGAAACCTAAAGAACAGCACTTAAGTACTGTACCTAAGTTTTGCCCTTCATGATAATATGTACATATTTTTTGGTTTCTCACAGTGTTTCCTCAAAACTTTCAACTAGAGACTAATCACTGTTCGCGATGGGTGGGCCCATAGCAGGGTAAATCATTTGCTCAAAAATTTTTTTTTTTCAAAGTGCGTTGTCTTAAAAACTTGGATTCATTCTAGTAACATATATAGTCAAGGATAAAATTACAATATAAAATTTCGTTAACTCGTATTAAGTATAGTATAATATTATATGTTTATATATATATATAAACTTATAATGTCTAAGATTGAATTGTATAAATTTGTAATTAAATCAAAAGATATCAAATTACTATTGTAATATAAAGATAACATAAAGTAAATTATGCAATAAAAGAGTTGTTAAATCAAAATTTTTAAGTTCATACATGAAAATCGTTTTTATCTAAGTAACTCAAATAATTTAATCTCTACTATTAATTATTTGAATAGACTTGTGAAGGGGTAAATTTTTTGTTTATGTTGGTTACTATATTTGGGAAAAAGATAAATTAATTAAGTAACTTGTGAACAAACTCAGATTATTCTACAAAGAAATGAACCAACTTAAACATTTTATATAGTTTGATAATTAATAGGTTTGAGGTCGTCTTGTGTTCTAAATATAAGTATAAATCAATTCAAAAATTACAACACTAGATTTTATTTGACTCTTTTACAATCTTATTTTCTTCCACACGGCCAAGGGTACCAAAGAGCACCTTCCAGTTAAAAGCTATTAGAATGCTTCTATTTATTTATACCTTTTTTTTATTATAGATATGTTAGGATTTGAATCTATCTCATTTGTTTCGTGATAAATAATTTTTATTTTCAAATCAAGACACCAATTGATTTTTGATGTAGGCAGAATTCGAACATAGATCTTTTATTTGACAAAATAAACTTTGACAATTGAGTTAATTAAAACTCACTATAAAAATATTTTTTGATAGCTAGCATGTCTTAATGACAACTCGAGAAAAATCCACAGCCAAAGACAAAATTTTGGAGTGGGGAGTAAAAAATTAGGTCATTTACATTTTCCCATATATATATTTTTAGGCTAAAATGCAAAACTGACTTTCTAAGTTTCACCTTTTGTCATTTCAGTCCTTTAAGTTTCAATTTTGTCACTTTAGCCCTCTAAATTTCAAGTTTTGTCAATTCAGTCCCCCGTTAGTTTTTTGTTAAGTACTGTTATTTACTAACCAAAACGACGCAATTTTGATTTTTTTTTTTAATTTCTTAATTTAAAAAAACTAAAAAATGTTAATTAAAAAAAAAAAAAAAAAACTAAGGGCTCAGCAGACGACGTTGTTCCCCTAGCCACTCTCTCTAGGCTAGACCCAAGGAGCTCCTTTCCAAGCTTCGTTCATGGCCAACCACCAAGGTTAGCTGCTCTTCACTCCTCACCACTCACTGCCAACTATTGTTGCTTGGCGGGGGTTGTCTTTCTCTTAACTCGGTTTGACTAGGCCAATCTCCATCTCTCTACATTTTCTCATCAAACCCTCGTTGGAGTTCCAACCCATGCCTGGGCTATTGTGTTTGGTTGGTTTCAAAGTCTTTTGGATTTGGTGAACAACCTGGTTAAGCTCTCTCTCCAATCTGCTCTGGGACGTTGGATTCTTTCGCTCCAATCAAATATGGGTGTCCTTGGATTCTTCTCTCTCTTATTTGATTTGGGTTTTCAAGTTTAGTTTTTAGTCAAATCTTTTCTTATTTCTGATTTTTTTTTTTTTTTTTTTTTTTTTTTGTAAAAACCAAATGAACCACAAAAAAAGAAAAACCCAGAAACATTGTTTCATTGTTGAATAAATAATCATTGTTTGTGGGTAGCAAACTTATAAATTGTATGTGTTATTGATGGTTGATGTTAGATCATTGTTTGCTGTGCTTTGTTCTGAATTTGTATATTGAAATTTTAGGTTTGTTTGGATACCATTTTTGGTTGTGATCAATGTAAAGAAATTTTTTGTTATTCGTGTGTTAGGTTTGTTGTGTGTTCTGGGATTTCTTAATTTAAAAAAAAATTAAATTAGTTTTCTACATTTAA